>NW_027099085.1:0-70000 GCF_037042795.1 Molothrus aeneus | reverse complement strand
CAGCCCGTCCCCGGGTTCTGCCCTCTCTCCAAACCCCTCACCCGGGCTCTCCTCCCTGTGCCCCGGACTCTCGCCCTTCTGCCAGGGCTCTATCCTCGCTCCCGGCATCTCCTTCTCTTGGGTTCTCCCCGCTCCCAGCCTGTCTCCCCTCTCCCTGGCTCACCCCTTCCCAGGGATCGCCCCGGCTCCCGCGCTCTCTCTCTGCTCCCGGGCGCTCCCCGCTCCCGGAGTCTCTCCTCTCCCGAGCTCTACCCTGTCTCCCTGGCTCCTCCCCTCTCTCCCGAGAGCTCCCCCTTCTCTCGGACTCTCCCGCCTCTCTCGGGATCTCCCACTTCTCCGCGGTGGCTTCTCCCTCTTGCAGGATTCCTCCTCTCTCCCAGAGTTCTGCCGTCCTCCCAGCATCTCTCCGCTCTCCCGTTCACTCCTCCCTCTGCCAGGTATCTCTCCCCTCTGCCGGGATGTCCGCCCGTTCCCGGAGCGCCCCATCCCCCGGCCCCTCGCCGCCCGTCCCTCGCCGCCTCGGCCGGGCCGCCCCGGGGCCGCGCTCGGAGCGCAGCGGGGCCGGGCCGGGGCCGCGTCAGCTCCGCCCCGCGGGAGGAGCCGCGACAGCGCCCGGCAGCGGCCCCGCGCAGGCGGAGCGGCCCCGGCCGCGCCCGGAGCTGTGCCTGGGGAGGGGCTGCGGCATGTGGGGGTTCCTCCGGCCTCGCTCCGGACACGAGGCGCTCCGACCTGTGCTCGCTTTGTACCTTCAAGGCTGCCGGATGCCTTGCACTGAAGCTGGAGTGCCCGGGCTATTCCGGTCGCTTCTGGTCCTCAGCTTGACTATTGCTGGCCGGGGGTCTCTGTACAAATCACGAACGGGATGGGACTGCTGAGGAACGTGCCTCGAGCTGTTTGTTTTCCAGGATCAGTCTCATTCCATGGTTATGACCCTGGGAAGATGCCAGCAGCTCACATCCCTGGCAGCAGGCAATGAACTTAATAGTACAACTTGAAAAGTCTTTTGACCAATCACACAAAGCAAAAGCATATTGACAGTAGTTCTATCCAACCACTATAAGCACACGTACCTTTTGTTAAAACACTGCTTGCTTATTTAAAATACTATACCTGCTTGTAAGCCTTAAAACACAATGCACAGAGCTCCATTATTAAGCTTAGAAGTTCCTCATATCTTGCTAGAGATACTTTTCTGTAGTTTAGGGAGTCATTCTAGCCAAGCGTTAATACACTGGTGCATCAGTATTAATCAAGTTAGAATAAGCAGCCCAGCTTAGCTCCACGGAGCAGCCTCTGGACTGACTGACAGAAGCTCACAGGCAATGGGAGCTCTCCTCAGATGCAGACGTTGTATTGGTTCAGAGTCTGGGGGCACAGAGATAGAACAATGAGATGTCTTGATCTGGGAGTTTTGAATGGGCTAAATGGGCTATGGGTGCCGGAGGCAATAAACGAAGCTGTTTGCTGATGACCAAAGGGAGTTCTGTTGTGTGTTACATCTCATACATACGAACATCCCGGATTCTACAGTAACATACACAAACCATTGTTCTATTTGTCCTTACTTTTCTACTTCTTATATAACTTTTCTGCTGACAAATCTTATGCCTACTGCTTAGCTCTAACCGCAGTGTTTCTGTCTCTGAGGTCTGCCTTTTGCAGCTTTCCCAAAACCCTCTGATTTGAAGGATTTCCACAATTCCCCCTGTAGTTACAACTAAAAAGAAACCTTTGTAACCATGTCATTTATTAAACTACCTTGTGTTTCATAACCTTATTATAATATACCTCCTTATTACTTGCTTAAAGCATCCTTTTTGCTCGCATTAAGCCTTGCTATATTCCAACACAGCAATTTTAATGCTGTGAAAGTCCAGTCAGTTCAAAGGGCATAAGTCGTGTCTGATAGCAATTACAAGTCATTGTCCAAAATGTCTCGCCTGTTCAAAGGTCTTAATTCAAAACCTTCCTCCATGTCTATACCTTCATCCGCCATCTGTGTGAGATTTCGAGAACTCTCTGTGAATCCGTTTCCTACCTCTCTCTCTTGCGTGATAAAAACTTCTTTGATAGTTTTGTTCATTTTGTCGCACACACCAACATATGCAAGGTATTACTACTAGTATCACTGCCAAAACACCCAATACATAGAGACCTATTCTACAAAGTTCCCTTAGCCAAGGTGCAAAGCTCCATCCTTGAAACAAATCATCCAACCATGACCCACTATCTTCTATAATTTGAGCTGTCAAATCTTTCCGCTTTTGTATGCTTTTGTGGATGGACTCAGAGTGATCAGACAGGTTCATGCAACACAATCCTTCAAATTCCTCACAACCATGCCCATATGCCAGTAAAAGAAAATCAATTGCTGCTCTGTTCTGTAAGGTTGCATGTCTGACAACACTAACATCAGTCATCATGTCGCTATTTGCAATGGAAGTAGCACTGTCTTCTTTCTTCAGCCAACACCCCAATTGGTATAATGGTTTCAATGCCTCACCTGAGGCAAGTTGATGTGGAAATAAAGTTGATGTAACTCATTTTGCAGGGCCCTAGTTTTCTTTATAATGATGGGCAAATCTTTTTTCTCGATGTATTCTCTTGATGGCTTTTTTAGCAATAGGTGCTATCACAGTGAGTTGTCTGATGCTACATGGGCCACCTTTAATTTTTGAGGGAATGCCCTGCCAGGCTCTATCTCCACAAATGATCCAATATTCTGTTGCTAATTGGCGTGGGGACTCATCTAGGTCATCTACTCATCAGTAGTTTCACCCTTAGGGGGCACTGGGGTAGTACAATTGCACCACAAACTTGAGTATCTGTCCGCAGGATGATGGGGAGTAATATTTAACTGTGGATCTCCCTGGTACTGAAACTCAGCACAAAATTCCATTAGAAATGAACCAAGAATTCCAATTCTTGAGGTTAGAAGGTGCTTTAAGAAGATCAGGGGCCCAATGATGCCAGCTGGTTATGGGATTGGTCTCCTTGGCAGCCTCACACCAATATTTGTCATGGTTGGGTATTGGCCACTCCTTGGCTGGCACTGGCACACCGACCAAACAGGTCGCAAAGGGTTTATCAGGGATCAAGTTGGTCAAGCATATGGTGTCTGAGCGTGCTGACTTGACTAAAGCACGGCCAACATTCATTTTTAGTTGATCTACAGGCATACACGCACAGCAAAAGCAAGCAAGCAAAACCAACAAGCGCCAGTATATCATTTGATCAAACTCCATGTTCCTGACCAGCTGCTTTTTGGCAAAAGCTTCCCCATCTATTTCAGTTCTCAAACAAATCTTTTAGCACTTGTTCAGGGACTGGCCAACTATAGGGCATTAAACTGTCCCTCTAACCTTCAATTTTTACAAATTCTTTTGAAGACAATGGACACCATGTTTTTGCTAAAAGAGCTCTATGGTACAAACCATTTTCACAGTCCCAAAATCAACAATCAAACTCAAGATTTGTAGCTTTCACAGGTTGAAGAGGGAACGTCTGGCATGAACCGTAGTTTCTCCGTGCGGCTCACGTCTGTGTGCTCATTTCCCTGCTGGTGGAATTGTCGGTGCGCTCTTGCGCATGAGACGGTTTCACGTCCTTCGCAGGGACTCACTTAGGTCCAGCACCTGTGCAAATACAAGCATACCCTTTGCTCTAAGGGATTAGTGCAAATGGTCCTTCAGTTTGTCCTAACTCAAGGTTTCTGATGAAAACGGAAGGATTTTCTTTCAATTTTGCCTGTGCGCTGTTTGAAAAGTGCCTAAAAATTGGAAGATTAGGTCCTGCAAAGGAGCTATTCAAAATATAAAGACATCTAAAGCTTTGCTCAACCTCATCAGAGGTCAGTCTTGGGCCACTCCCCCTTTTGTTGATCTAGAATGGGTTTTAGAGTGTGGTGCGTCCTTTCAACAATTGGCTGACCTGTGTGGGAATAGGGAATTCCAAAAGTGTGGCAAACGCTCCAGTCCATCAAAAATGTGGCCAATTTTTGAACTGTGTATGTGGGTCCATTTGTTGGTTTTTGCCTCGTGGGGGATCAGTTTGGAGAGCTCTGGACCCCAGTGACACTGGCAAGGACAGAAGCAAAAAATGAGAGGCACTCTTTCTTCTCAGGACCAAAGTCCCACAGCTTTAATGGAGAACAACTCCAGGAGAGAAAGGGAGTGTCCAGGAGAGGAAAGAGGATGTCCAGGAGAGGAAAGAGAGCGTCCACCTCGTGGCAGGAGATTTTAAACCCTCGGGGAGGGGGGGCGGTAGAAAGGAACTACCATAGTTCAACATAATAAATCACCACACTGTAGTTTTCTGCATAAATTGCTGCACCTGTTGCAAAAAAAATCCTAAAATCTCCCCAAACACAACCATACAGTCCCAAATGACCACAATGTGGGAGAAAATACGCTCAACCCCCCTGTATACCCTAGCACCAGGTGTTACAGGGAGTACCAACCCCTGCAATTAGAAAGTCCACAGACACAAGCTCACCGGGAAAGGAGTATCTCTTTATGAGGGGACAGAGTGCTCACTTTTCTCAACACAAGACACACCATGTACCACATGAGCATCCACCCACATCATCTTCCTCAAACATTCACACACTGAAAACACAACCACAATTACAACACACCGGAAAAATTGCAGCAATAAAACAGGATTTGCTCAATTCACCCCCAGAATTGTTAGCAGGTCCTTATTGACACAGCAAATCCTTTCTGCCAGCAGCCAGACCCAAACCCAAACTGTACAGGCGTATGTTGTGTGCAGGACATCACTGTGTGACCTGTGAACAGCCCTTCCCCTGTGTATGCCTTATGGGTTACTTTATGCAGAGTTAAACATTCCCTTTCTCCACAGTCCCAGCAGTCTTGTCTGTCCCCCGTGAGGAACAGCGAGAGCGGAGGTGCCTCCAGGAAAGGAACGTCCTGGCAGCGCCCAGAGACGTCCACAGCCCGGTTGTTCTCGTTGGAGCAGAGAAGCATTCCTGCCGCGGTCACCAAATGAAGTGTGGAATAGAACTCGCCACAGTTAAAGTTAGAAGGTGGTATGTTTATTACAGCACCAGGCACACAAGGAGTCGTCTCCTAAACACATGTGTGAAGAATCACCACCTCTCTACTTATCTAAAACAGTCTTACATATTCAGATAATTCCCAAAAACCCTAATACATATTCATTAGGTAACACTGCCTACCCCCCTTTGTATTAAAATATATTATAATTGCGTCAAAGTTCCTTCACATTCCTGCAGTCTTTCACTTCAAATGGGTTGGTGGGTTTAAAGTGGGGAATGGTCTCCTTCTGATGAAGGCCAAGACGTCTTCCTCAATTTGACCTCTTTACTTAGGACCTGTTGGCAGGCTTTCGCACCCCTTGGCTATAGCTGAAGTTTCGGGGCCCAGGTGCAAGCTACAGTCCTCTTCTTTGTCACAGAGATATCCGCATCCCATCCTGCTTCTTTAAACATAGTAAAGACAGGCAAGTGATATATTACCCTAGCCTGAGCTACTTTACCTCCTAAAAATAAACTATCCCTTATTATTTCTACTCTTCTTGCTATACTCTTTCCCCCTAACTAAATCTTGCTAAAATTTTAACTCTTCCAGTTCTTTTAAATCCTTGATTCATTGGCCTCATCTCACACGCCAGCCATGTGTGAGCCAATGCTGTAAACTGGGAAATTCCACTCCTGAGCAGGAGACATAAGGCCTGGTTCTGAGCTGGAGGGATGAGAAGGATGAGATGCACACCATTTTGATCCAGGGGATGTCCTGAAAGTGCACTGCCTACCTGCCCCTGCTGCCGAGCACCACGCTCCATCTCCTTCTACTGCTCAGCAGAGTTTTAGGAGTCCAGGGGTTGGTATGTATTATTTGCTACTGCAACTAATAGAATGAATTTGCTTTGCAAGCCCAGTTTTGTCCTGGGTTATTTTGTGCATGAGTCTCCTCCTGAACCTGTGACTAAGACCAGCAGAGACCTACAGGACACTCCTATTCTTATGTCAGTAGATTCTAAGAAGTGATTTAAGTATCAATAAGTCAATAAGTATCAATCAGTAAATCAAATAATTTGGGGCAATATTTAGCCTGTGAGTTTCAGCAAAGTATTGACTATGTCTTAGATCCATGGATACAAATGAGTAAGTGAGATTGCTGGGTGTGCACCTATTAGGGAAGTGATTCCCCACACACCCAGCACTGAAATCAAGTATTGCCTCTCTTCTAACCCTGAGCTGGCAGCAGGGATCAGGCGCTGCTTGGTAACGTTCATTTTGGCGACTTCTGTTGAGCAGGTAAGAATGATCAAAATGAAATCTTTTCCAGCTGTTTCCCTTTGGTTTACCTGTTTGAGGGTTAAAATTCTGTGCTGCAGGTGTCCTGGGTGTGTGCAGAGCAGTGCAGCCCCAGAAACCCCTTGGTTTCCCCACAAGTTGTCATGCCTTGTTCCCAGGTGCGCCCAGCTGTGGCAGGAGAAGGAGCCCGCAGCGCAGTGGGCACCGTGCCCTGCCCAGCCGGGGCTCTCTGGCACAGAGCAGCAGCAGCGCCAGCACCGTTCAACTGCTCCTGCCTTGGCTTCCCCTGGGACACAGAAGCCTCTGGAAATCAGCACCGCCAGTCGTGTTCCCAGCTTGGAGCAGCTGCTGCTGCTGGGCAGATGCTGCCAGTTGGACTGCTTCCAAAGGGGAAGAAAGGCAGAGATGTACATGCACCGGAGCCCCGGGCATGTCCAATAAAGGTGCAAATATGTGGGGAGATTTGTTAGGAAGGATTTCAGCTGTGATGCCAACAGTGGCTTCTGGCTGGTTCTGTGTGTTCTAGATGAGTAATGTAATGGTTGGCTCTGACAATTAAGAAGTAGATGTTATGTGGATGTTCAAATGTGTAGGGATGATATTCTGATATATCCTCCCATAGTCCTCTTTCCCCTACCCCTTGTAATCGCCTTGGTAGTCAGGGCATTTGGGGAGGGCTGGCTTGTGACCAGCAGGAGGGGTGGAACAACCCCTGACCTCCAGTCCAGATGCAAGAAAGTAATCTCCACCAATGGACAGCAGAGTAAGAGTTGACTGACAAAACTTTTGGAGGGGCTGAGGGTATAAAAGGCAGAGCATCCTTTTTGTAGATGAGCACATGGCTGCTAGTCATAGAGACTCCTAGTGCTGCCATTTTTCCTTATTCAGTCCTTTGTTAATGTTTAATAAACCTTTAAAATGTGAAAAGTGAGAGTCATTTCTCACATGTACAATGCTTTGGGCCATTTTCTTGGTCTGGTTTCCTTTGCTTGGGTCCCATTTGAGTGCTCAGTTGGGGTACAGGCTGTAGGTGCTTGGGGCACTCTTGAAGTTCCTCTTGGATCCCTTGAACAACAGGCTTTGGCCCATGAGGGGAATTTGTGCTGCTTTGTGATAGAGGAGAACTTCCCAGGCTGTTTTGTGTTTGCTGTAGGGAAGATTGGTTATTGCTTTGCATAAATTCACAGACCTCCATAGAGTGTTTGCTTTGTGATGTCAGGGCATGGTTGCCACATTGTCGTAGTGACATCAGAAGGGTGCCTTGGTGCACGGAAGGCTTGAGTGTCAGAGCAGCCCTAGTGCTTGCTCATATCAGAACTTTCCTGGTTGGGGAATTTGTCAGTGGGTAGCTGCCCACTGACAAGAGCCTTATTTTTTCTAGTGTTTACTAAACTTGCACAAATGAAATGATTCACCACCTTGCCACAGCAGCTTTTGCTGCTTATGGCGTTTCCTTTTCTCTTTATTATATGACACATTTTGCACGTAAGTAGGTGTTTCCTCTCTGCTTAGGTTAGGGTGTAACCTAACCTGGCTTTTGGATGTCTTCCTGCTCTTTCTTAGTGACTGAGTTTCTGATTTTGAAACAGAAAGAGCATTAGGATGCCGCTGCTTTGGTAAAGCTCCTGTCAAGGTGTTCAGCTAAAAAGTGGGTGTCTGTAGCCACAGGGGCAGCATTTGCAAGGGAACCTGCAGGGCTTTCGTTCCCTCCACGGGAGAGTCTGTGGCAGCAGAGTCTGTCATTTCCTCAGTTTGCTGGGACAAGCAAGACACCTTTGAAAATGTAGCCTGGCAGACCTTCAGGGAATGCCTTCTAAAAACTCTGCAGTTGTTCCCAGAATTCAGAGAAAGCTTATTTCTTTCAAAGTTTTCTCATGAAAGGATTTGACTGTCTAACTTGACCTTTTACTGAGTGCTAAAACAGTGATCTTCCCTTTGCAATGAAATGCAAACTCCAAAGCAGAGAGTGTCTGCTCCTGAACCCCGGAGCTGCTATTGTGCTGTTTTACAAAGAACTGCAACAGCTCAGGGGAATTTTGGGGAAGCTTTTCTGGGCAGCTGTTTCCAGCAAATTAATGAGAATTGGTGCATGCAACTGATTAAAACAAAAAAAAAAGTACTTGAAGGAGAGCATTGCAGAAGCTCTTTTATGTGTTTGGTAGAACAGGAGCATAGAGAGTTACAGAACAATTTGCATTTTCTTGATCATGTTTGTATTCATTTACTGGCTAAACAGGCCAAAGTGTAGGCACAAGCAAGAATATTGTCCTGATCCCTTGCTGGCTGTGTGAATGAAATGTGTTGTGAAAGGGGAAATCATCTCTGTTTCGGTTGACTTGTTCTGAGGGATTCAGCAGCCCAGGCAGTTTTCTCACAGCATCTGGTTCATTTTCCCTTCCCACTACAGGTCACCTGAAGCATGTCTTCAGCAGTGCTGATCCTGAGGTGAGTGAGAAATAAACATTTCATGTTCCTGGTGTTTAAGGATTGTAGAGGAAGCTGTGACCTTGGCCAGTAGCAGTAGACTGTAGAGGGCCAGTTAGGAAGGCTGAAAGAAAATTCATTTCCATGACTGCAAAAAAAATACCAAAGGCAAAAGTAGTTATTTCCAAATTTCCATCTCAGAGTTTTGAACAACTAAAAATCTAGTTTTGCAGAGAGAACGTTGCTTACTTAAGGAAGATAGGGAAAATTTAACAAAGAGCAATTTCATTGAATTAGACCATGTTAATTTAAACAGAGTGACAGGGAATTCTATTCCTATCAAACATAATGATATCCACTTGGAATATGAGGTGGTAGAAAAGGAAGGCTCTCTTGCAATGGTGCCTGCTGTATCTGAAGTGAAATGGGCACCATAGTGGCGGGGAGCTGCGTGGGCCAACAGGAGCCAGAGGTGCTGGCGGCCTTGAGCAGCTGAAGATGAGGCAGCGTGTGGCCAGGTGGCCAAGAAGGCCCAGGGCATGGTGGCCTGTGTCAGCAGCAGTGGGGCAGCAGGAGCAGGGCAGTGAGCGTGGCCCTGTGCTGGGCAGCGCTGGGGCCACATCTGCAGTGCTGGGTGCACTTGTGGGCCCCTGGGAAGCAGAAAGTCCTTGAGGGGCTGCAGCGTGTGCACAGAAGGACTGGGGAGCTGGGCAAGGGGGTGCAGCACAAGGCCAGTGAGGAGGTGCTGAGGGAGCTTTAGCCTGGACAACGGGAGGCTCTTGAGGGACCTTCAGGCAGACTTCCATCAATCCCTGCATGACAGTGCTCAGCACAAGGGCTGTTTCTCCGCCAAACATCCCCTCACTGCATCCAAGAGCTTTAGGCACTGCCGTGGGTGCCACTTGCATCTTGTGCTTTGTTGGCTCCTTGATTTGCTAGCACGAGAAGGCCTGTTCATTCTCCTGTTTTGCCAGCAAGCAAAGATGCTTCTGCACAATGTTTCCTGCCCTTCTCCTGCCCTGGATGGGATTGTGATCCAGTTTGAGTTTTCCACGTCTGCAGCAGCAGAAGCAACGGCATTGCTGTCGCTTTCCACGTTTACCATTTCAGTGCTTTCAAGCTCTAAAAGCTCCGTTTTGCTGAGACATCCTTGCTTGCTGATAGCAGCCAGGGAGGAAAATCAACTTCATATCCATCTAGAGTTCTCTTGAGATGGCCTATTTTAATTTGGTGGCTGTGATTTAGAACGCCTAGGTCGCTATCAAATATTATGATTTGTCCTTAGAAAATGTGGTGGGTAGATCTGAAAAGAAATGAGGTTCTACATGAAAGGTACCGGCCTTTCACTCATGCTCCAATCTTGCCACAGATGGCAGAACCAAGACCTGTCTCTCCCCTGGCTCCCACTGCTCCTGGAGAAGAAGCCAAAGACGAGCAAACTGAAGTGCATGAGCGCCAGCCTCCATCAGTGGTGACACCGGAAAACTCAGAACTTGTAAGTGCCAGTTGTGTGCAGTGCTGTCTTTAGTGCACGGCAGAGCTGCAAGTTTTGGAGCAGCCAGCACTTTGCTGTTGCAGGCTGAGGATGCTGGGTGCTGGAGTCCTGCCAGGAGCTGGGATTTCCTGCAGGCTGCGACCACAGAACTTGGCCTTTGAGCCATCACGTTGAGGCAGCAAAGGGCTGGTGCCTGTGGGAGAGCATCTGGCCGCTTGGCTCAGGGAAGCTCTATTGCTTGGCTTCTGCAGTGCTATGGCCAAGGGCAAAGGAGGTAGTGCTGGAGGTGCCAGGCCTTGGTTTGTTTCTTTTCCCTTTTTGGAAAGGTGTGTTTGGCTTGTGAAAGCGGTCTGCACTTTCATTGCGTAGTTCTTGACTTGTACAGTGTCTTTTGGGCCAGCTGTCTTTTGGCGCTTGATAAGCTGTAAGGAGAGGACTGTGTGGTCCATGCAGCTGTGGGGGGCCATTCTTGTGCCGCGTGGCCAAAGAAACAAAGTGTGGAGTTGCAAAGCCTTCTTGTGAGGCCAAAAGCAGAAGCCGCCAGTTTCTGTTGGTGCATATTTTGGTGTAGTCTGCAGCTTTGGCAAGTGCCTTGGAGCCTGGAGTGGGAGTGAAGCTGCAAGTCCTTTGACCGCTGTCTTGTGTTGCTCAGAACAGGAAGGCCATCTTGCAATGGTGCCTGCTGTATCTGAAGTGAAATGGGCACCATAGTGGCGGGGGAGCTGCGTGGGCCAACAGGAGCCAGAGGTGCTGGCGGCCTTGAGCAGCTGAAGATGAGGCAGCGTGTGGCCAGGTGGCCAAGAAGGCCCAGGGCATGGTGGCCTGTGTCAGCAGCAGTGGGGCAGCAGGAGCAGGGCAGTGAGCGTGGCCCTGTGCTGGGCAGCGCTGGGGCCACATCTGCAGTGCTGGGTGCACTTGTGGGCCCCTGGGAAGCAGAAAGTCCTTGAGGGGCTGCAGCGTGTGCACAGAAGGACTGGGGAGCTGGGCAAGGGGGTGCAGCACAAGGCCTGCTGAGGGAGCTTTAGCCTGGACAACGGGAGGCTCTTGAGGGACCTTCAGGCAGACTTCCATCAATCCCTGCATGACAGTGCTCAGCACAAGGGCTGTTTCTCCGCCAAACATCCCCTCACTGCATCCAAGAGCTTTAGGCACTGCCGTGGGTGCCACTTGCATCTTGTGCTTTGTTGGCTCCTTGATTTGCTAGCACGAGAAGGCCTGTTCATTCTCCTGTTTTGCCAGCAAGCAAAGATGCTTCTGCACAATGTTTCCTGCCCTTCTCCTGCCCTGGATGGGATTGTGATCCAGTTTGAGTTTTCCACGTCTGCAGCAGCAGAAGCAACGGCATTGCTGTCGCTTTCCACGTTTACCATTTCAGTGCTTTCAAGCTCTAAAAGCTCCATTTTGCTGAGACATCCTTGCTTGCTGATAGCAGCCAGGGAGGAAAATCAACTTCATATCCATCTAGAGTTCTCTTGAGATGGCCTATTTTAATTTGGTGGCTGTGATTTAGAACGCCTAGGTCGCTATCAAATATTATGATTTGTCCTTAGAAAATGTGGTGGGTAGATCTGAAAAGAAATGAGGTTCTACATGAAAGGTACCGGCCTTTCACTCATGCTCCAATCTTGCCACAGATGGCAGAACCAAGACCTGTCTCTCCCCTGGCTCCCACTGCTCCTGGAGAAGAAGCCAAAGACGAGCAAACTGAAGTGCATGAGCGCCAGCCTCCATCAGTGGTGACACCGGAAAACTCAGAACTTGTAAGTGCCAGTTGTGTGCAGTGCTGTCTTTAGTGCACGGCAGAGCTGCAAGTTTTGGAGCAGCCAGCACTTTGCTGTTGCAGGCTGAGGATGCTGGGTGCTGGAGTCCTGCCAGGAGCTGGGATTTCCTGCAGGCTGCGACCACAGAACTTGGCCTTTGAGCCATCACGTTGAGGCAGCAAAGGGCTGGTGCCTGTGGGAGAGCATCTGGCCGCTTGGCTCAGGGAAGCTCTATCGCTTGGCTTCTGCAGTGCTATGGCCAAGGGCAAAGGAGGTAGTGCTGGAGGTGCCAGGCCTTGGTTTGTTTCTTTTCCCTTTTTGGAAAGGTGTGTTTGGCTTGTGAAAGCGGTCTGCACTTTCATTGCGTAGTTCTTCACTTGTACAGTGTCTTTTGGGCCAGCTGTCTTTTGGCGCTTGATAAGCTGTGAGGAGAGGACTGTGTGGTCCATGCAGCTGTGGGGGGCCATTCTTGTGCCGCGTGGCCAAAGAAACAAAGTGTGGAGTTGCAAAGCCTTCTTGTGAGGCCAAAAGCAGAAGCCGCCAGTTTCTGTTGGTGCATATTTTGGTGTAGTCTGCAGCTTTGGCAAGTGCCTTGGAGCCTGGAGTGGGAGTGAAGCTGCAAGTCCTTTGACCGCTGTCTTGTGTTGCTCAGAACAGGAAGGCCATCTTGCAATGGTGCCTGCTGTATCTGAAGTGAAATGGGCACCATAGTGGCGGGGGAGCTGCGTGGGCCAACAGGAGCCAGAGGTGCTGGCGGCCTTGAGCAGCTGAAGATGAGGCAGCGTGTGGCCAGGTGGCCAAGAAGGCCCAGGGCATGGTGGCCTGTGTCAGCAGCAGTGGGGCAGCAGGAGCAGGGCAGTGAGCGTGGCCCTGTGCTGGGCAGCGCTGGGGCCACATCTGCAGTGCTGGGTGCACTTGTGGGCCCCTGGGAAGCAGAAAGTCCTTGAGGGGCTGCAGCGTGTGCACAGAAGGACTGGGGAGCTGGGCAAGGGGGTGCAGCACAAGGCCAGTGAGGAGGTGCTGAGGGAGCTTTAGCCTGGACAACGGGAGGCTCTTGAGGGACCTTCAGGCAGACTTCCATCAATCCCTGCATGACAGTGCTCAGCACAAGGGCTGTTTCTCCGCCAAACATCCCCTCACTGCATCCAAGAGCTTTAGGCACTGCCGTGGGTGCCACTTGCATCTTGTGCTTTGTTGGCTCCTTGATTTGCTAGCACGAGAAGGCCTGTTCATTCTCCTGTTTTGCCAGCAAGCAAAGATGCTTCTGCACAATGTTTCCTGCCCTTCTCCTGCCCTGGATGGGATTGTGATCCAGTTTGAGTTTTCCACGTCTGCAGCAGCAGAAGCAACGGCATTGCTGTCGCTTTCCACGTTTACCATTTCAGTGCTTTCAAGCTCTAAAAGCTCCATTTTGCTGAGACATCCTTGCTTGCTGATAGCAGCCAGGGAGGAAAATCAACTTCATATCCATCTAGAGTTCTCTTGAGATGGCCTATTTTAATTTGGTGGCTGTGATTTAGAACGCCTAGGTCGCTATCAAATATTATGATTTGTCCTTAGAAAATGTGGTGGGTAGATCTGAAAAGAAATGAGGTTCTACATGAAAGGTACCGGCCTTTCACTCATGCTCCAATCTTGCCACAGATGGCAGAACCAAGACCTGTCTCTCCCCTGGCTCCCACTGCTCCTGGAGAAGAAGCCAAAGACGAGCAAACTGAAGTGCATGAGCGCCAGCCTCCATCAGTGGTGACACCGGAAAACTCAGAACTTGTAAGTGCCAGTTGTGTGCAGTGCTGTCTTTAGTGCACGGCAGAGCTGCAAGTTTTGGAGCAGCCAGCACTTTGCTGTTGCAGGCTGAGGATGCTGGGTGCTGGAGTCCTGCCAGGAGCTGGGATTTCCTGCAGGCTGCGACCACAGAACTTGGCCTTTGAGCCATCACGTTGAGGCAGCAAAGGGCTGGTGCCTGTGGGAGAGCATCTGGCCGCTTGGCTCAGGGAAGCTCTATCGCTTGGCTTCTGCAGTGCTATGGCCAAGGGCAAAGGAGGTAGTGCTGGAGGTGCCAGGCCTTGGTTTGTTTCTTTTCCCTTTTTGGAAAGGTGTGTTTGGCTTGTGAAAGCGGTCTGCACTTTCATTGCGTAGTTCTTCACTTGTACAGTGTCTTTTGGGCCAGCTGTCTTTTGGCGCTTGATAAGCTGTGAGGAGAGGACTGTGTGGTCCATGCAGCTGTGGGGGGCCATTCTTGTGCCGCGTGGCCAAAGAAACAAAGTGTGGAGTTGCAAAGCCTTCTTGTGAGGCCAAAAGCAGAAGCCGCCAGTTTCTGTTGGTGCATATTTTGGTGTAGTCTGCAGCTTTGGCAAGTGCCTTGGAGCCTGGAGTGGGAGTGAAGCTGCAAGTCCTTTGACCGCTGTCTTGTGTTGCTCAGAACAGGAAGGCCATCTTGCAATGGTGCCTGCTGTATCTGAAGTGAAATGGGCACCATAGTGGCGGGGGAGCTGCGTGGGCCAACAGGAGCCAGAGGTGCTGGCGGCCTTGAGCAGCTGAAGATGAGGCAGCGTGTGGCCAGGTGGCCAAGAAGGCCCAGGGCATGGTGGCCTGTGTCAGCAGCAGTGGGGCAGCAGGAGCAGGGCAGTGAGCGTGGCCCTGTGCTGGGCAGCGCTGGGGCCACATCTGCAGTGCTGGGTGCACTTGTGGGCCCCTGGGAAGCAGAAAGTCCTTGAGGGGCTGCAGCGTGTGCACAGAAGGACTGGGGAGCTGGGCAAGGGGGTGCAGCACAAGGCCAGTGAGGAGGTGCTGAGGGAGCTTTAGCCTGGACAACGGGAGGCTCTTGAGGGACCTTCAGGCAGACTTCCATCAATCCCTGCATGACAGTGCTCAGCACAAGGGCTGTTTCTCCGCCAAACATCCCCTCACTGCATCCAAGAGCTTTAGGCACTGCCGTGGGTGCCACTTGCATCTTGTGCTTTGTTGGCTCCTTGATTTGCTAGCACGAGAAGGCCTGTTCATTCTCCTGTTTTGCCAGCAAGCAAAGATGCTTCTGCACAATGTTTCCTGCCCTTCTCCTGCCCTGGATGGGATTGTGATCCAGTTTGAGTTTTCCACGTCTGCAGCAGCAGAAGCAACGGCATTGCTGTCGCTTTCCACGTTTACCATTTCAGTGCTTTCAAGCTCTAAAAGCTCCGTTTTGCTGAGACATCCTTGCTTGCTGATAGCAGCCAGGGAGGAAAATCAACTTCATATCCATTTAGAGTTCTCTTGAGATGGCCTATTTTAATTTGGTGGCTGTGATTTAGAACGCCTAGGTCGCTATCAAATATTATGATTTGTCCTTAGAAAATGTGGTGGGTAGATCTGAAAAGAAATGAGGTTCTACATGAAAGGTACCGGCCTTTCACTCATGCTCCAATCTTGCCACAGATGGCAGAACCAAGACCTGTCTCTCCCCTGGCTCCCACTGCTCCTGGAGAAGAAGCCAAAGACGAGCAAACTGAAGTGCATGAGCGCCAGCCTCCATCAGTGGTGACACCGGAAAACTCAGAACTTGTAAGTGCCAGTTGTGTGCAGTGCTGTCTTTAGTGCACGGCAGAGCTGCAAGTTTTGGAGCAGCCAGCACTTTGCTGTTGCAGGCTGAGGATGCTGGGTGCTGGAGTCCTGCCAGGAGCTGGGATTTCCTGCAGGCTGCGACCACAGAACTTGGCCTTTGAGCCATCACGTTGAGGCAGCAAAGGGCTGGTGCCTGTGGGAGAGCATCTGGCCGCTTGGCTCAGGGAAGCTCTATCGCTTGGCTTCTGCAGTGCTATGGCCAAGGGCAAAGGAGGTAGTGCTGGAGGTGCCAGGCCTTGGTTTGTTTCTTTTCCCTTTTTGGAAAGGTGTGTTTGGCTTGTGAAAGCGGTCTGCACTTTCATTGCGTAGTTCTTCACTTGTACAGTGTCTTTTGGGCCAGCTGTCTTTTGGCGCTTGATAAGCTGTGAGGAGAGGACTGTGTGGTCCATGCAGCTGTGGGGGGCCATTCTTGTGCCGCGTGGCCAAAGAAACAAAGTGTGGAGTTGCAAAGCCTTCTTGTGAGGCCAAAAGCAGAAGCCGCCAGTTTCTGTTGGTGCATATTTTGGTGTAGTCTGCAGCTTTGGCAAGTGCCTTGGAGCCTGGAGTGGGAGTGAAGCTGCAAGTCCTTTGACCGCTGTCTTGTGTTGCTCAGAACAGGAAGGCCATCTTGCAATGGTGCCTGCTGTATCTGAAGTGAAATGGGCACCATAGTGGCGGGGGAGCTGCGTGGGCCAACAGGAGCCAGAGGTGCTGGCGGCCTTGAGCAGCTGAAGATGAGGCAGCGTGTGGCCAGGTGGCCAAGAAGGCCCAGGGCATGGTGGCCTGTGTCAGCAGCAGTGGGGCAGCAGGAGCAGGGCAGTGAGCGTGGCCCTGTGCTGGGCAGCGCTGGGGCCACATCTGCAGTGCTGGGTGCACTTGTGGGCCCCTGGGAAGCAGAAAGTCCTTGAGGGGCTGCAGCGTGTGCACAGAAGGACTGGGGAGCTGGGCAAGGGGGTGCAGCACAAGGCCAGTGAGGAGGTGCTGAGGGAGCTTTAGCCTGGACAACGGGAGGCTCTTGAGGGACCTTCAGGCAGACTTCCATCAATCCCTGCATGACAGTGCTCAGCACAAGGGCTGTTTCTCCGCCAAACATCCCCTCACTGCATCCAAGAGCTTTAGGCACTGCCGTGGGTGCCACTTGCATCTTGTGCTTTGTTGGCTCCTTGATTTGCTAGCACGAGAAGGCCTGTTCATTCTCCTGTTTTGCCAGCAAGCAAAGATGCTTCTGCACAATGTTTCCTGCCCTTCTCCTGCCCTGGATGGGATTGTGATCCAGTTTGAGTTTTCCACGTCTGCAGCAGCAGAAGCAACGGCATTGCTGTCGCTTTCCACGTTTACCATTTCAGTGCTTTCAAGCTCTAAAAGCTCCGTTTTGCTGAGACATCCTTGCTTGCTGATAGCAGCCAGGGAGGAAAATCAACTTCATATCCATTTAGAGTTCTCTTGAGATGGCCTATTTTAATTTGGTGGCTGTGATTTAGAACGCCTAGGTCGCTATCAAATATTATGATTTGTCCTTAGAAAATGTGGTGGGTAGATCTGAAAAGAAATGAGGTTCTACATGAAAGGTACCGGCCTTTCACTCATGCTCCAATCTTGCCACAGATGGCAGAACCAAGACCTGTCTCTCCCCTGGCTCCCACTGCTCCTGGAGAAGAAGCCAAAGACGAGCAAACTGAAGTGCATGAGCGCCAGCCTCCATCAGTGGTGACACCGGAAAACTCAGAACTTGTAAGTGCCAGTTGTGTGCAGTGCTGTCTTTAGTGCACGGCAGAGCTGCAAGTTTTGGAGCAGCCAGCACTTTGCTGTTGCAGGCTGAGGATGCTGGGTGCTGGAGTCCTGCCAGGAGCTGGGATTTCCTGCAGGCTGCGACCACAGAACTTGGCCTTTGAGCCATCACGTTGAGGCAGCAAAGGGCTGGTGCCTGTGGGAGAGCATCTGGCCGCTTGGCTCAGGGAAGCTCTATCGCTTGGCTTCTGCAGTGCTATGGCCAAGGGCAAAGGAGGTAGTGCTGGAGGTGCCAGGCCTTGGTTTGTTTCTTTTCCCTTTTTGGAAAGGTGTGTTTGGCTTGTGAAAGCGGTCTGCACTTTCATTGCGTAGTTCTTGACTTGTACAGTGTCTTTTGGGCCAGCTGTCTTTTGGCGCTTGATAAGCTGTGAGGAGAGGACTGTGTGGTCCATGCAGCTGTGGGGGGCCATTCTTGTGCCGCGTGGCCAAAGAAACAAAGTGTGGAGTTGCAAAGCCTTCTTGTGAGGCCAAAAGCAGAAGCCGCCAGTTTCTGTTGGTGCATATTTTGGTGTAGTCTGCAGCTTTGGCAAGTGCCTTGGAGCCTGGAGTGGGAGTGAAGCTGCAAGTCCTTTGACCGCTGTCTTGTGTTGCTCAGAACAGGAAGGCCATCTTGCAATGGTGCCTGCTGTATCTGAAGTGAAATGGGCACCATAGTGGCGGGGGAGCTGCGTGGGCCAACAGGAGCCAGAGGTGCTGGCGGCCTTGAGCAGCTGAAGATGAGGCAGCGTGTGGCCAGGTGGCCAAGAAGGCCCAGGGCATGGTGGCCTGTGTCAGCAGCAGTGGGGCAGCAGGAGCAGGGCAGTGAGCGTGGCCCTGTGCTGGGCAGCGCTGGGGCCACATCTGCAGTGCTGGGTGCACTTGTGGGCCCCTGGGAAGCAGAAAGTCCTTGAGGGGCTGCAGCGTGTGCACAGAAGGACTGGGGAGCTGGGCAAGGGGGTGCAGCACAAGGCCAGTGAGGAGGTGCTGAGGGAGCTTTAGCCTGGACAACGGGAGGCTCTTGAGGGACCTTCAGGCAGACTTCCATCAATCCCTGCATGACAGTGCTCAGCACAAGGGCTGTTTCTCCGCCAAACATCCCCTCACTGCATCCAAGAGCTTTAGGCACTGCCGTGGGTGCCACTTGCATCTTGTGCTTTGTTGGCTCCTTGATTTGCTAGCACGAGAAGGCCTGTTCATTCTCCTGTTTTGCCAGCAAGCAAAGATGCTTCTGCACAATGTTTCCTGCCCTTCTCCTGCCCTGGATGGGATTGTGATCCAGTTTGAGTTTTCCACGTCTGCAGCAGCAGAAGCAACGGCATTGCTGTCGCTTTCCACGTTTACCATTTCAGTGCTTTCAAGCTCTAAAAGCTCCATTTTGCTGAGACATCCTTGCTTGCTGATAGCAGCCAGGGAGGAAAATCAACTTCATATCCATCTAGAGTTCTCTTGAGATGGCCTATTTTAATTTGGTGGCTGTGATTTAGAACGCCTAGGTCGCTATCAAATATTATGATTTGTCCTTAGAAAATGTGGTGGGTAGATCTGAAAAGAAATGAGGTTCTACATGAAAGGTACCGGCCTTTCACTCATGCTCCAATCTTGCCACAGATGGCAGAACCAAGACCTGTCTCTCCCCTGGCTCCCACTGCTCCTGGAGAAGAAGCCAAAGACGAGCAAACTGAAGTGCATGAGCGCCAGCCTCCATCAGTGGTGACACCGGAAAACTCAGAACTTGTAAGTGCCAGTTGTGTGCAGTGCTGTCTTTAGTGCACGGCAGAGCTGCAAGTTTTGGAGCAGCCAGCACTTTGCTGTTGCAGGCTGAGGATGCTGGGTGCTGGAGTCCTGCCAGGAGCTGGGATTTCCTGCAGGCTGCGACCACAGAACTTGGCCTTTGAGCCATCACGTTGAGGCAGCAAAGGGCTGGTGCCTGTGGGAGAGCATCTGGCCGCTTGGCTCAGGGAAGCTCTATCGCTTGGCTTCTGCAGTGCTATGGCCAAGGGCAAAGGAGGTAGTGCTGGAGGTGCCAGGCCTTGGTTTGTTTCTTTTCCCTTTTTGGAAAGGTGTGTTTGGCTTGTGAAAGCGGTCTGCACTTTCATTGCGTAGTTCTTGACTTGTACAGTGTCTTTTGGGCCAGCTGTCTTTTGGCGCTTGATAAGCTGTGAGGAGAGGACTGTGTGGTCCATGCAGCTGTGGGGGGCCATTCTTGTGCCGCGTGGCCAAAGAAACAAAGTGTGGAGTTGCAAAGCCTTCTTGTGAGGCCAAAAGCAGAAGCCGCCAGTTTCTGTTGGTGCATATTTTGGTGTAGTCTGCAGCTTTGGCAAGTGCCTTGGAGCCTGGAGTGGGAGTGAAGCTGCAAGTCCTTTGACCGCTGTCTTGTGTTGCTCAGAACAGGAAGGCCATCTTGCAATGGTGCCTGCTGTATCTGAAGTGAAATGGGCACCATAGTGGCGGGGGAGCTGCGTGGGCCAACAGGAGCCAGAGGTGCTGGCGGCCTTGAGCAGCTGAAGATGAGGCAGCGTGTGGCCAGGTGGCCAAGAAGGCCCAGGGCATGGTGGCCTGTGTCAGCAGCAGTGGGGCAGCAGGAGCAGGGCAGTGAGCGTGGCCCTGTGCTGGGCAGCGCTGGGGCCACATCTGCAGTGCTGGGTGCACTTGTGGGCCCCTGGGAAGCAGAAAGTCCTTGAGGGGCTGCAGCGTGTGCACAGAAGGACTGGGGAGCTGGGCAAGGGGGTGCAGCACAAGGCCAGTGAGGAGGTGCTGAGGGAGCTTTAGCCTGGACAACGGGAGGCTCTTGAGGGACCTTCAGGCAGACTTCCATCAATCCCTGCATGACAGTGCTCAGCACAAGGGCTGTTTCTCCGCCAAACATCCCCTCACTGCATCCAAGAGCTTTAGGCACTGCCGTGGGTGCCACTTGCATCTTGTGCTTTGTTGGCTCCTTGATTTGCTAGCACGAGAAGGCCTGTTCATTCTCCTGTTTTGCCAGCAAGCAAAGATGCTTCTGCACAATGTTTCCTGCCCTTCTCCTGCCCTGGATGGGATTGTGATCCAGTTTGAGTTTTCCACGTCTGCAGCAGCAGAAGCAACGGCATTGCTGTCGCTTTCCACGTTTACCATTTCAGTGCTTTCAAGCTCTAAAAGCTCCGTTTTGCTGAGACATCCTTGCTTGCTGATAGCAGCCAGGGAGGAAAATCAACTTCATATCCATCTAGAGTTCTCTTGAGATGGCCTATTTTAATTTGGTGGCTGTGATTTGGAACGCCTAGGTCGCTATCAAATATTATGATTTGTCCTTAGAAAATGTGGTGGGTAGATCTGAAAAGAAATGAGGTTCTACATGAAAGGTACCGGCCTTTCACTCATGCTCCAATCTTGCCACAGATGGCAGAACCAAGACCTGTCTCTCCCCTGGCTCCCACTGCTCCTGGAGAAGAAGCCAAAGACGAGCAAACTGAAGTGCATGAGCGCCAGCCTCCATCAGTGGTGACACCGGAAAACTCAGAACTTGTAAGTGCCAGTTGTGTGCAGTGCTGTCTTTAGTGCACGGCAGAGCTGCAAGTTTTGGAGCAGCCAGCACTTTGCTGTTGCAGGCTGAGGATGCTGGGTGCTGGAGTCCTGCCAGGAGCTGGGATTTCCTGCAGGCTGCGACCACAGAACTTGGCCTTTGAGCCATCACGTTGAGGCAGCAAAGGGCTGGTGCCTGTGGGAGAGCATCTGGCCGCTTGGCTCAGGGAAGCTCTATCGCTTGGCTTCTGCAGTGCTATGGCCAAGGGCAAAGGAGGTAGTGCTGGAGGTGCCAGGCCTTGGTTTGTTTCTTTTCCCTTTTTGGAAAGGTGTGTTTGGCTTGTGAAAGCGGTCTGCACTTTCATTGCGTAGTTCTTCACTTGTACAGTGTCTTTTGGGCCAGCTGTCTTTTGGCGCTTGATAAGCTGTAAGGAGAGGACTGTGTGGTCCATGCAGCTGTGGGGGGCCATTCTTGTGCCGCGTGGCCAAAGAAACAAAGTGTGGAGTTGCAAAGCCTTCTTGTGAGGCCAAAAGCAGAAGCCGCCAGTTTCTGTTGGTGCATATTTTGGTGTAGTCTGCAGCTTTGGCAAGTGCCTTGGAGCCTGGAGTGGGAGTGAAGCTGCAAGTCCTTTGACCGCTGTCTTGTGTTGCTCAGAACAGGAAGGCCATCTTGCAATGGTGCCTGCTGTATCTGAAGTGAAATGGGCACCATAGTGGCGGGGGAGCTGCGTGGGCCAACAGGAGCCAGAGGTGCTGGCGGCCTTGAGCAGCTGAAGATGAGGCAGCGTGTGGCCAGGTGGCCAAGAAGGCCCAGGGCATGGTGGCCTGTGTCAGCAGCAGTGGGGCAGCAGGAGCAGGGCAGTGAGCGTGGCCCTGTGCTGGGCAGCGCTGGGGCCACATCTGCAGTGCTGGGTGCACTTGTGGGCCCCTGGGAAGCAGAAAGTCCTTGAGGGGCTGCAGCGTGTGCACAGAAGGACTGGGGAGCTGGGCAAGGGGGTGCAGCACAAGGCCAGTGAGGAGGTGCTGAGGGAGCTTTAGCCTGGACAACGGGAGGCTCTTGAGGGACCTTCAGGCAGACTTCCATCAATCCCTGCATGACAGTGCTCAGCACAAGGGCTGTTTCTCCGCCAAACATCCCCTCACTGCATCCAAGAGCTTTAGGCACTGCCGTGGGTGCCACTTGCATCTTGTGCTTTGTTGGCTCCTTGATTTGCTAGCACGAGAAGGCCTGTTCATTCTCCTGTTTTGCCAGCAAGCAAAGATGCTTCTGCACAATGTTTCCTGCCCTTCTCCTGCCCTGGATGGGATTGTGATCCAGTTTGAGTTTTCCACGTCTGCAGCAGCAGAAGCAACGGCATTGCTGTCGCTTTCCACGTTTACCATTTCAGTGCTTTCAAGCTCTAAAAGCTCCATTTTGCTGAGACATCCTTGCTTGCTGATAGCAGCCAGGGAGGAAAATCAACTTCATATCCATCTAGAGTTCTCTTGAGATGGCCTATTTTAATTTGGTGGCTGTGATTTAGAACGCCTAGGTCGCTATCAAATATTATGATTTGTCCTTAGAAAATGTGGTGGGTAGATCTGAAAAGAAATGAGGTTCTACATGAAAGGTACCGGCCTTTCACTCATGCTCCAATCTTGCCACAGATGGCAGAACCAAGACCTGTCTCTCCCCTGGCTCCCACTGCTCCTGGAGAAGAAGCCAAAGACGAGCAAACTGAAGTGCATGAGCGCCAGCCTCCATCAGTGGTGACACCGGAAAACTCAGAACTTGTAAGTGCCAGTTGTGTGCAGTGCTGTCTTTAGTGCACGGCAGAGCTGCAAGTTTTGGAGCAGCCAGCACTTTGCTGTTGCAGGCTGAGGATGCTGGGTGCTGGAGTCCTGCCAGGAGCTGGGATTTCCTGCAGGCTGCGACCACAGAACTTGGCCTTTGAGCCATCACGTTGAGGCAGCAAAGGGCTGGTGCCTGTGGGAGAGCATCTGGCCGCTTGGCTCAGGGAAGCTCTATCGCTTGGCTTCTGCAGTGCTATGGCCAAGGGCAAAGGAGGTAGTGCTGGAGGTGCCAGGCCTTGGTTTGTTTCTTTTCCCTTTTTGGAAAGGTGTGTTTGGCTTGTGAAAGCGGTCTGCACTTTCATTGCGTAGTTCTTGACTTGTACAGTGTCTTTTGGGCCAGCTGTCTTTTGGCGCTTGATAAGCTGTGAGGAGAGGACTGTGTGGTCCATGCAGCTGTGGGGGGCCATTCTTGTGCCGCGTGGCCAAAGAAACAAAGTGTGGAGTTGCAAAGCCTTCTTGTGAGGCCAAAAGCAGAAGCCGCCAGTTTCTGTTGGTGCATATTTTGGTGTAGTCTGCAGCTTTGGCAAGTGCCTTGGAGCCTGGAGTGGGAGTGAAGCTGCAAGTCCTTTGACCGCTGTCTTGTGTTGCTCAGAACAGGAAGGCCATCTTGCAATGGTGCCTGCTGTATCTGAAGTGAAATGGGCACCATAGTGGCGGGGGAGCTGCGTGGGCCAACAGGAGCCAGAGGTGCTGGCGGCCTTGAGCAGCTGAAGATGAGGCAGCGTGTGGCCAGGTGGCCAAGAAGGCCCAGGGCATGGTGGCCTGTGTCAGCAGCAGTGGGGCAGCAGGAGCAGGGCAGTGAGCGTGGCCCTGTGCTGGGCAGCGCTGGGGCCACATCTGCAGTGCTGGGTGCACTTGTGGGCCCCTGGGAAGCAGAAAGTCCTTGAGGGGCTGCAGCGTGTGCACAGAAGGACTGGGGAGCTGGGCAAGGGGGTGCAGCACAAGGCCAGTGAGGAGGTGCTGAGGGAGCTTTAGCCTGGACAACGGGAGGCTCTTGAGGGACCTTCAGGCAGACTTCCATCAATCCCTGCATGACAGTGCTCAGCACAAGGGCTGTTTCTCCGCCAAACATCCCCTCACTGCATCCAAGAGCTTTAGGCACTGCCGTGGGTGCCACTTGCATCTTGTGCTTTGTTGGCTCCTTGATTTGCTAGCACGAGAAGGCCTGTTCATTCTCCTGTTTTGCCAGCAAGCAAAGATGCTTCTGCACAATGTTTCCTGCCCTTCTCCTGCCCTGGATGGGATTGTGATCCAGTTTGAGTTTTCCACGTCTGCAGCAGCAGAAGCAACGGCATTGCTGTCGCTTTCCACGTTTACCATTTCAGTGCTTTCAAGCTCTAAAAGCTCCGTTTTGCTGAGACATCCTTGCTTGCTGATAGCAGCCAGGGAGGAAAATCAACTTCATATCCATCTAGAGTTCTCTTGAGATGGCCTATTTTAATTTGGTGGCTGTGATTTGGAACGCCTAGGTCGCTATCAAATATTATGATTTGTCCTTAGAAAATGTGGTGGGTAGATCTGAAAAGAAATGAGGTTCTACATGAAAGGTACCGGCCTTTCACTCATGCTCCAATCTTGCCACAGATGGCAGAACCAAGACCTGTCTCTCCCCTGGCTCCCACTGCTCCTGGAGAAGAAGCCAAAGACGAGCAAACTGAAGTGCATGAGCGCCAGCCTCCATCAGTGGTGACACCGGAAAACTCAGAACTTGTAAGTGCCAGTTGTGTGCAGTGCTGTCTTTAGTGCACGGCAGAGCTGCAAGTTTTGGAGCAGCCAGCACTTTGCTGTTGCAGGCTGAGGATGCTGGGTGCTGGAGTCCTGCCAGGAGCTGGGATTTCCTGCAGGCTGCGACCACAGAACTTGGCCTTTGAGCCATCACGTTGAGGCAGCAAAGGGCTGGTGCCTGTGGGAGAGCATCTGGCCGCTTGGCTCAGGGAAGCTCTATCGCTTGGCTTCTGCAGTGCTATGGCCAAGGGCAAAGGAGGTAGTGCTGGAGGTGCCAGGCCTTGGTTTGTTTCTTTTCCCTTTTTGGAAAGGTGTGTTTGGCTTGTGAAAGCGGTCTGCACTTTCATTGCGTAGTTCTTCACTTGTACAGTGTCTTTTGGGCCAGCTGTCTTTTGGCGCTTGATAAGCTGTAAGGAGAGGACTGTGTGGTCCATGCAGCTGTGGGGGGCCATTCTTGTGCCGCGTGGCCAAAGAAACAAAGTGTGGAGTTGCAAAGCCTTCTTGTGAGGCCAAAAGCAGAAGCCGCCAGTTTCTGTTGGTGCATATTTTGGTGTAGTCTGCAGCTTTGGCAAGTGCCTTGGAGCCTGGAGTGGGAGTGAAGCTGCAAGTCCTTTGACCGCTGTCTTGTGTTGCTCAGAACAGGAAGGCCATCTTGCAATGGTGCCTGCTGTATCTGAAGTGAAATGGGCACCATAGTGGCGGGGGAGCTGCGTGGGCCAACAGGAGCCAGAGGTGCTGGCGGCCTTGAGCAGCTGAAGATGAGGCAGCGTGTGGCCAGGTGGCCAAGAAGGCCCAGGGCATGGTGGCCTGTGTCAGCAGCAGTGGGGCAGCAGGAGCAGGGCAGTGAGCGTGGCCCTGTGCTGGGCAGCGCTGGGGCCACATCTGCAGTGCTGGGTGCACTTGTGGGCCCCTGGGAAGCAGAAAGTCCTTGAGGGGCTGCAGCGTGTGCACAGAAGGACTGGGGAGCTGGGCAAGGGGGTGCAGCACAAGGCCAGTGAGGAGGTGCTGAGGGAGCTTTAGCCTGGACAACGGGAGGCTCTTGAGGGACCTTCAGGCAGACTTCCATCAATCCCTGCATGACAGTGCTCAGCACAAGGGCTGTTTCTCCGCCAAACATCCCCTCACTGCATCCAAGAGCTTTAGGCACTGCCGTGGGTGCCACTTGCATCTTGTGCTTTGTTGGCTCCTTGATTTGCTAGCACGAGAAGGCCTGTTCATTCTCCTGTTTTGCCAGCAAGCAAAGATGCTTCTGCACAATGTTTCCTGCCCTTCTCCTGCCCTGGATGGGATTGTGATCCAGTTTGAGTTTTCCACGTCTGCAGCAGCAGAAGCAACGGCATTGCTGTCGCTTTCCACGTTTACCATTTCAGTGCTTTCAAGCTCTAAAAGCTCCATTTTGCTGAGACATCCTTGCTTGCTGATAGCAGCCAGGGAGGAAAATCAACTTCATATCCATCTAGAGTTCTCTTGAGATGGCCTATTTTAATTTGGTGGCTGTGATTTAGAACGCCTAGGTCGCTATCAAATATTATGATTTGTCCTTAGAAAATGTGGTGGGTAGATCTGAAAAGAAATGAGGTTCTACATGAAAGGTACCGGCCTTTCACTCATGCTCCAATCTTGCCACAGATGGCAGAACCAAGACCTGTCTCTCCCCTGGCTCCCACTGCTCCTGGAGAAGAAGCCAAAGACGAGCAAACTGAAGTGCATGAGCGCCAGCCTCCATCAGTGGTGACACCGGAAAACTCAGAACTTGTAAGTGCCAGTTGTGTGCAGTGCTGTCTTTAGTGCACGGCAGAGCTGCAAGTTTTGGAGCAGCCAGCACTTTGCTGTTGCAGGCTGAGGATGCTGGGTGCTGGAGTCCTGCCAGGAGCTGGGATTTCCTGCAGGCTGCGACCACAGAACTTGGCCTTTGAGCCATCACGTTGAGGCAGCAAAGGGCTGGTGCCTGTGGGAGAGCATCTGGCCGCTTGGCTCAGGGAAGCTCTATCGCTTGGCTTCTGCAGTGCTATGGCCAAGGGCAAAGGAGGTAGTGCTGGAGGTGCCAGGCCTTGGTTTGTTTCTTTTCCCTTTTTGGAAAGGTGTGTTTGGCTTGTGAAAGCGGTCTGCACTTTCATTGCGTAGTTCTTCACTTGTACAGTGTCTTTTGGGCCAGCTGTCTTTTGGCGCTTGATAAGCTGTGAGGAGAGGACTGTGTGGTCCATGCAGCTGTGGGGGGCCATTCTTGTGCCGCGTGGCCAAAGAAACAAAGTGTGGAGTTGCAAAGCCTTCTTGTGAGGCCAAAAGCAGAAGCCGCCAGTTTCTGTTGGTGCATATTTTGGTGTAGTCTGCAGCTTTGGCAAGTGCCTTGGAGCCTGGAGTGGGAGTGAAGCTGCAAGTCCTTTGACCGCTGTCTTGTGTTGCTCAGAACAGGAAGGCCATCTTGCAATGGTGCCTGCTGTATCTGAAGTGAAATGGGCACCATAGTGGCGGGGGAGCTGCGTGGGCCAACAGGAGCCAGAGGTGCTGGCGGCCTTGAGCAGCTGAAGATGAGGCAGCGTGTGGCCAGGTGGCCAAGAAGGCCCAGGGCATGGTGGCCTGTGTCAGCAGCAGTGGGGCAGCAGGAGCAGGGCAGTGAGCGTGGCCCTGTGCTGGGCAGCGCTGGGGCCACATCTGCAGTGCTGGGTGCACTTGTGGGCCCCTGGGAAGCAGAAAGTCCTTGAGGGGCTGCAGCGTGTGCACAGAAGGACTGGGGAGCTGGGCAAGGGGGTGCAGCACAAGGCCAGTGAGGAGGTGCTGAGGGAGCTTTAGCCTGGACAACGGGAGGCTCTTGAGGGACCTTCAGGCAGACTTCCATCAATCCCTGCATGACAGTGCTCAGCACAAGGGCTGTTTCTCCGCCAAACATCCCCTCACTGCATCCAAGAGCTTTAGGCACTGCCGTGGGTGCCACTTGCATCTTGTGCTTTGTTGGCTCCTTGATTTGCTAGCACGAGAAGGCCTGTTCATTCTCCTGTTTTGCCAGCAAGCAAAGATGCTTCTGCACAATGTTTCCTGCCCTTCTCCTGCCCTGGATGGGATTGTGATCCAGTTTGAGTTTTCCACGTCTGCAGCAGCAGAAGCAACGGCATTGCTGTCGCTTTCCACGTTTACCATTTCAGTGCTTTCAAGCTCTAAAAGCTCCGTTTTGCTGAGACATCCTTGCTTGCTGATAGCAGCCAGGGAGGAAAATCAACTTCATATCCATCTAGAGTTCTCTTGAGATGGCCTATTTTAATTTGGTGGCTGTGATTTGGAACGCCTAGGTCGCTATCAAATATTATGATTTGTCCTTAGAAAATGTGGTGGGTAGATCTGAAAAGAAATGAGGTTCTACATGAAAGGTACCGGCCTTTCACTCATGCTCCAATCTTGCCACAGATGGCAGAACCAAGACCTGTCTCTCCCCTGGCTCCCACTGCTCCTGGAGAAGAAGCCAAAGACGAGCAAACTGAAGTGCATGAGCGCCAGCCTCCATCAGTGGTGACACCGGAAAACTCAGAACTTGTAAGTGCCAGTTGTGTGCAGTGCTGTCTTTAGTGCACGGCAGAGCTGCAAGTTTTGGAGCAGCCAGCACTTTGCTGTTGCAGGCTGAGGATGCTGGGTGCTGGAGTCCTGCCAGGAGCTGGGATTTCCTGCAGGCTGCGACCACAGAACTTGGCCTTTGAGCCATCACGTTGAGGCAGCAAAGGGCTGGTGCCTGTGGGAGAGCATCTGGCCGCTTGGCTCAGGGAAGCTCTATCGCTTGGCTTCTGCAGTGCTATGGCCAAGGGCAAAGGAGGTAGTGCTGGAGGTGCCAGGCCTTGGTTTGTTTCTTTTCCCTTTTTGGAAAGGTGTGTTTGGCTTGTGAAAGCGGTCTGCACTTTCATTGCGTAGTTCTTGACTTGTACAGTGTCTTTTGGGCCAGCTGTCTTTTGGCGCTTGATAAGCTGTGAGGAGAGGACTGTGTGGTCCATGCAGCTGTGGGGGGCCATTCTTGTGCCGCGTGGCCAAAGAAACAAAGTGTGGAGTTGCAAAGCCTTCTTGTGAGGCCAAAAGCAGAAGCCGCCAGTTTCTGTTGGTGCATATTTTGGTGTAGTCTGCAGCTTTGGCAAGTGCCTTGGAGCCTGGAGTGGGAGTGAAGCTGCAAGTCCTTTGACCGCTGTCTTGTGTTGCTCAGAACAGGAAGGCCATCTTGCAATGGTGCCTGCTGTATCTGAAGTGAAATGGGCACCATAGTGGCGGGGGAGCTGCGTGGGCCAACAGGAGCCAGAGGTGCTGGCGGCCTTGAGCAGCTGAAGATGAGGCAGCGTGTGGCCAGGTGGCCAAGAAGGCCCAGGGCATGGTGGCCTGTGTCAGCAGCAGTGGGGCAGCAGGAGCAGGGCAGTGAGCGTGGCCCTGTGCTGGGCAGCGCTGGGGCCACATCTGCAGTGCTGGGTGCACTTGTGGGCCCCTGGGAAGCAGAAAGTCCTTGAGGGGCTGCAGCGTGTGCACAGAAGGACTGGGGAGCTGGGCAAGGGGGTGCAGCACAAGGCCAGTGAGGAGGTGCTGAGGGAGCTTTAGCCTGGACAACGGGAGGCTCTTGAGGGACCTTCAGGCAGACTTCCATCAATCCCTGCATGACAGTGCTCAGCACAAGGGCTGTTTCTCCGCCAAACATCCCCTCACTGCATCCAAGAGCTTTAGGCACTGCCGTGGGTGCCACTTGCATCTTGTGCTTTGTTGGCTCCTTGATTTGCTAGCACGAGAAGGCCTGTTCATTCTCCTGTTTTGCCAGCAAGCAAAGATGCTTCTGCACAATGTTTCCTGCCCTTCTCCTGCCCTGGATGGGATTGTGATCCAGTTTGAGTTTTCCACGTCTGCAGCAGCAGAAGCAACGGCATTGCTGTCGCTTTCCACGTTTACCATTTCAGTGCTTTCAAGCTCTAAAAGCTCCGTTTTGCTGAGACATCCTTGCTTGCTGATAGCAGCCAGGGAGGAAAATCAACTTCATATCCATCTAGAGTTCTCTTGAGATGGCCTATTTTAATTTGGTGGCTGTGATTTAGAACGCCTAGGTCGCTATCAAATATTATGATTTGTCCTTAGAAAATGTGGTGGGTAGATCTGAAAAGAAATGAGGTTCTACATGAAAGGTACCGGCCTTTCACTCATGCTCCAATCTTGCCACAGATGGCAGAACCAAGACCTGTCTCTCCCCTGGCTCCCACTGCTCCTGGAGAAGAAGCCAAAGACGAGCAAACTGAAGTGCATGAGCGCCAGCCTCCATCAGTGGTGACACCGGAAAACTCAGAACTTGTAAGTGCCAGTTGTGTGCAGTGCTGTCTTTAGTGCACGGCAGAGCTGCAAGTTTTGGAGCAGCCAGCACTTTGCTGTTGCAGGCTGAGGATGCTGGGTGCTGGAGTCCTGCCAGGAGCTGGGATTTCCTGCAGGCTGCGACCACAGAACTTGGCCTTTGAGCCATCACGTTGAGGCAGCAAAGGGCTGGTGCCTGTGGGAGAGCATCTGGCCGCTTGGCTCAGGGAAGCTCTATCGCTTGGCTTCTGCAGTGCTATGGCCAAGGGCAAAGGAGGTAGTGCTGGAGGTGCCAGGCCTTGGTTTGTTTCTTTTCCCTTTTTGGAAAGGTGTGTTTGGCTTGTGAAAGCGGTCTGCACTTTCATTGCGTAGTTCTTGACTTGTACAGTGTCTTTTGGGCCAGCTGTCTTTTGGCGCTTGATAAGCTGTAAGGAGAGGACTGTGTGGTCCATGCAGCTGTGGGGGGCCATTCTTGTGCCGCGTGGCCAAAGAAACAAAGTGTGGAGTTGCAAAGCCTTCTTGTGAGGCCAAAAGCAGAAGCCGCCAGTTTCTGTTGGTGCATATTTTGGTGTAGTCTGCAGCTTTGGCAAGTGCCTTGGAGCCTGGAGTGGGAGTGAAGCTGCAAGTCCTTTGACCGCTGTCTTGTGTTGCTCAGAACAGGAAGGCCATCTTGCAATGGTGCCTGCTGTATCTGAAGTGAAATGGGCACCATAGTGGCGGGGGAGCTGCGTGGGCCAACAGGAGCCAGAGGTGCTGGCGGCCTTGAGCAGCTGAAGATGAGGCAGCGTGTGGCCAGGTGGCCAAGAAGGCCCAGGGCATGGTGGCCTGTGTCAGCAGCAGTGGGGCAGCAGGAGCAGGGCAGTGAGCGTGGCCCTGTGCTGGGCAGCGCTGGGGCCACATCTGCAGTGCTGGGTGCACTTGTGGGCCCCTGGGAAGCAGAAAGTCCTTGAGGGGCTGCAGCGTGTGCACAGAAGGACTGGGGAGCTGGGCAAGGGGGTGCAGCACAAGGCCAGTGAGGAGGTGCTGAGGGAGCTTTAGCCTGGACAACGGGAGGCTCTTGAGGGACCTTCAGGCAGACTTCCATCAATCCCTGCATGACAGTGCTCAGCACAAGGGCTGTTTCTCCGCCAAACATCCCCTCACTGCATCCAAGAGCTTTAGGCACTGCCGTGGGTGCCACTTGCATCTTGTGCTTTGTTGGCTCCTTGATTTGCTAGCACGAGAAGGCCTGTTCATTCTCCTGTTTTGCCAGCAAGCAAAGATGCTTCTGCACAATGTTTCCTGCCCTTCTCCTGCCCTGGATGGGATTGTGATCCAGTTTGAGTTTTCCACGTCTGCAGCAGCAGAAGCAATGGCATTGCTGTCGCTTTCCACGTTTACCATTTCAGTGCTTTCAAGCTCTAAAAGCTCCATTTTGCTGAGACATCCTTGCTTGCTGATAGCAGCCAGGGAGGAAAATCAACTTCATATCCATCTAGAGTTCTCTTGAGATGGCCTATTTTAATTTGGTGGCTGTGATTTAGAACGCCTAGGTCGCTATCAAATATTATGATTTGTCCTTAGAAAATGTGGTGGGTAGATCTGAAAAGAAATGAGGTTCTACATGAAAGGTACCGGCCTTTCACTCATGCTCCAATCTTGCCACAGATGGCAGAACCAAGACCTGTCTCTCCCCTGGCTCCCACTGCTCCTGGAGAAGAAGCCAAAGACGAGCAAACTGAAGTGCATGAGCGCCAGCCTCCATCAGTGGTGACACCGGAAAACTCAGAACTTGTAAGTGCCAGTTGTGTGCAGTGCTGTCTTTAGTGCACGGCAGAGCTGCAAGTTTTGGAGCAGCCAGCACTTTGCTGTTGCAGGCTGAGGATGCTGGGTGCTGGAGTCCTGCCAGGAGCTGGGATTTCCTGCAGGCTGCGACCACAGAACTTGGCCTTTGAGCCATCACGTTGAGGCAGCAAAGGGCTGGTGCCTGTGGGAGAGCATCTGGCCGCTTGGCTCAGGGAAGCTCTATCGCTTGGCTTCTGCAGTGCTATGGCCAAGGGCAAAGGAGGTAGTGCTGGAGGTGCCAGGCCTTGGTTTGTTTCTTTTCCCTTTTTGGAAAGGTGTGTTTGGCTTGTGAAAGCGGTCTGCACTTTCATTGCGTAGTTCTTCACTTGTACAGTGTCTTTTGGGCCAGCTGTCTTTTGGCGCTTGATAAGCTGTGAGGAGAGGACTGTGTGGTCCATGCAGCTGTGGGGGGCCATTCTTGTGCCGCGTGGCCAAAGAAACAAAGTGTGGAGTTGCAAAGCCTTCTTGTGAGGCCAAAAGCAGAAGCCGCCAGTTTCTGTTGGTGCATATTTTGGTGTAGTCTGCAGCTTTGGCAAGTGCCTTGGAGCCTGGAGTGGGAGTGAAGCTGCAAGTCCTTTGACCGCTGTCTTGTGTTGCTCAGAACAGGAAGGCCATCTTGCAATGGTGCCTGCTGTATCTGAAGTGAAATGGGCACCATAGTGGCGGGGGAGCTGCGTGGGCCAACAGGAGCCAGAGGTGCTGGCGGCCTTGAGCAGCTGAAGATGAGGCAGCGTGTGGCCAGGTGGCCAAGAAGGCCCAGGGCATGGTGGCCTGTGTCAGCAGCAGTGGGGCAGCAGGAGCAGGGCAGTGAGCGTGGCCCTGTGCTGGGCAGCGCTGGGGCCACATCTGCAGTGCTGGGTGCACTTGTGGGCCCCTGGGAAGCAGAAAGTCCTTGAGGGGCTGCAGCGTGTGCACAGAAGGACTGGGGAGCTGGGCAAGGGGGTGCAGCACAAGGCCAGTGAGGAGGTGCTGAGGGAGCTTTAGCCTGGACAACGGGAGGCTCTTGAGGGACCTTCAGGCAGACTTCCATCAATCCCTGCATGACAGTGCTCAGCACAAGGGCTGTTTCTCCGCCAAACATCCCCTCACTGCATCCAAGAGCTTTAGGCACTGCCGTGGGTGCCACTTGCATCTTGTGCTTTGTTGGCTCCTTGATTTGCTAGCACGAGAAGGCCTGTTCATTCTCCTGTTTTGCCAGCAAGCAAAGATGCTTCTGCACAATGTTTCCTGCCCTTCTCCTGCCCTGGATGGGATTGTGATCCAGTTTGAGTTTTCCACGTCTGCAGCAGCAGAAGCAACGGCATTGCTGTCGCTTTCCACGTTTACCATTTCAGTGCTTTCAAGCTCTAAAAGCTCCGTTTTGCTGAGACATCCTTGCTTGCTGATAGCAGCCAGGGAGGAAAATCAACTTCATATCCATCTAGAGTTCTCTTGAGATGGCCTATTTTAATTTGGTGGCTGTGATTTAGAACGCCTAGGTCGCTATCAAATATTATGATTTGTCCTTAGAAAATGTGGTGGGTAGATCTGAAAAGAAATGAGGTTCTACATGAAAGGTACCGGCCTTTCACTCATGCTCCAATCTTGCCACAGATGGCAGAACCAAGACCTGTCTCTCCCCTGGCTCCCACTGCTCCTGGAGAAGAAGCCAAAGACGAGCAAACTGAAGTGCATGAGCGCCAGCCTCCATCAGTGGTGACACCGGAAAACTCAGAACTTGTAAGTGCCAGTTGTGTGCAGTGCTGTCTTTAGTGCACGGCAGAGCTGCAAGTTTTGGAGCAGCCAGCACTTCGCTGTTGCAGGCTGAGGATGCTGGGTGCTGGAGTCCTGCCAGGAGCTGGGATTTCCTGCAGGCTGCGACCACAGAACTTGGCCTTTGAGCCATCACGTTGAGGCAGCAAAGGGCTGGTGCCTGTGGGAGAGCATCTGGCCGCTTGGCTCAGGGAAGCTCTATCGCTTGGCTTCTGCAGTGCTATGGCCAAGGGCAAAGGAGGTAGTGCTGGAGGTGCCAGGCCTTGGTTTGTTTCTTTTCCCTTTTTGGAAAGGTGTGTTTGGCTTGTGAAAGCGGTCTGCACTTTCATTGCGTAGTTCTTCACTTGTACAGTGTCTTTTGGGCCAGCTGTCTTTTGGCGCTTGATAAGCTGTAAGGAGAGGACTGTGTGGTCCATGCAGCTGTGGGGGGCCATTCTTGTGCCGCGTGGCCAAAGAAACAAAGTGTGGAGTTGCAAAGCCTTCTTGTGAGGCCAAAAGCAGAAGCCGCCAGTTTCTGTTGGTGCATATTTTGGTGTAGTCTGCAGCTTTGGCAAGTGCCTTGGAGCCTGGAGTGGGAGTGAAGCTGCAAGTCCTTTGACCGCTGTCTTGTGTTGCTCAGAACAGGAAGGCCATCTTGCAATGGTGCCTGCTGTATCTGAAGTGAAATGGGCACCATAGTGGCGGGGGAGCTGCGTGGGCCAACAGGAGCCAGAGGTGCTGGCGGCCTTGAGCAGCTGAAGATGAGGCAGCGTGTGGCCAGGTGGCCAAGAAGGCCCAGGGCATGGTGGCCTGTGTCAGCAGCAGTGGGGCAGCAGGAGCAGGGCAGTGAGCGTGGCCCTGTGCTGGGCAGCGCTGGGGCCACATCTGCAGTGCTGGGTGCACTTGTGGGCCCCTGGGAAGCAGAAAGTCCTTGAGGGGCTGCAGCGTGTGCACAGAAGGACTGGGGAGCTGGGCAAGGGGGTGCAGCACAAGGCCAGTGAGGAGGTGCTGAGGGAGCTTTAGCCTGGACAACGGGAGGCTCTTGAGGGACCTTCAGGCAGACTTCCATCAATCCCTGCATGACAGTGCTCAGCACAAGGGCTGTTTCTCCGCCAAACATCCCCTCACTGCATCCAAGAGCTTTAGGCACTGCCGTGGGTGCCACTTGCATCTTGTGCTTTGTTGGCTCCTTGATTTGCTAGCACGAGAAGGCCTGTTCATTCTCCTGTTTTGCCAGCAAGCAAAGATGCTTCTGCACAATGTTTCCTGCCCTTCTCCTGCCCTGGATGGGATTGTGATCCAGTTTGAGTTTTCCACGTCTGCAGCAGCAGAAGCAACGGCATTGCTGTCGCTTTCCACGTTTACCATTTCAGTGCTTTCAAGCTCTAAAAGCTCCGTTTTGCTGAGACATCCTTGCTTGCTGATAGCAGCCAGGGAGGAAAATCAACTTCATATCCATCTAGAGTTCTCTTGAGATGGCCTATTTTAATTTGGTGGCTGTGATTTAGAACGCCTAGGTCGCTATCAAATATTATGATTTGTCCTTAGAAAATGTGGTGGGTAGATCTGAAAAGAAATGAGGTTCTACATGAAAGGTACCGGCCTTTCACTCATGCTCCAATCTTGCCACAGATGGCAGAACCAAGACCTGTCTCTCCCCTGGCTCCCACTGCTCCTGGAGAAGAAGCCAAAGACGAGCAAACTGAAGTGCATGAGCGCCAGCCTCCATCAGTGGTGACACCGGAAAACTCAGAACTTGTAAGTGCCAGTTGTGTGCAGTGCTGTCTTTAGTGCACGGCAGAGCTGCAAGTTTTGGAGCAGCCAGCACTTTGCTGTTGCAGGCTGAGGATGCTGGGTGCTGGAGTCCTGCCAGGAGCTGGGATTTCCTGCAGGCTGCGACCACAGAACTTGGCCTTTGAGCCATCACGTTGAGGCAGCAAAGGGCTGGTGCCTGTGGGAGAGCATCTGGCCGCTTGGCTCAGGGAAGCTCTATCGCTTGGCTTCTGCAGTGCTATGGCCAAGGGCAAAGGAGGTAGTGCTGGAGGTGCCAGGCCTTGGTTTGTTTCTTTTCCCTTTTTGGAAAGGTGTGTTTGGCTTGTGAAAGCGGTCTGCACTTTCATTGCGTAGTTCTTCACTTGTACAGTGTCTTTTGGGCCAGCTGTCTTTTGGCGCTTGATAAGCTGTGAGGAGAGGACTGTGTGGTCCATGCAGCTGTGGGGGGCCATTCTTGTGCCGCGTGGCCAAAGAAACAAAGTGTGGAGTTGCAAAGCCTTCTTGTGAGGCCAAAAGCAGAAGCCGCCAGTTTCTGTTGGTGCATATTTTGGTGTAGTCTGCAGCTTTGGCAAGTGCCTTGGAGCCTGGAGTGGGAGTGAAGCTGCAAGTCCTTTGACCGCTGTCTTGTGTTGCTCAGAACAGGAAGGCCATCTTGCAATGGTGCCTGCTGTATCTGAAGTGAAATGGGCACCATAGTGGCGGGGGAGCTGCGTGGGCCAACAGGAGCCAGAGGTGCTGGCGGCCTTGAGCAGCTGAAGATGAGGCAGCGTGTGGCCAGGTGGCCAAGAAGGCCCAGGGCATGGTGGCCTGTGTCAGCAGCAGTGGGGCAGCAGGAGCAGGGCAGTGAGCGTGGCCCTGTGCTGGGCAGCGCTGGGGCCACATCTGCAGTGCTGGGTGCACTTGTGGGCCCCTGGGAAGCAGAAAGTCCTTGAGGGGCTGCAGCGTGTGCACAGAAGGACTGGGGAGCTGGGCAAGGGGGTGCAGCACAAGGCCAGTGAGGAGGTGCTGAGGGAGCTTTAGCCTGGACAACGGGAGGCTCTTGAGGGACCTTCAGGCAGACTTCCATCAATCCCTGCATGACAGTGCTCAGCACAAGGGCTGTTTCTCCGCCAAACATCCCCTCACTGCATCCAAGAGCTTTAGGCACTGCCGTGGGTGCCACTTGCATCTTGTGCTTTGTTGGCTCCTTGATTTGCTAGCACGAGAAGGCCTGTTCATTCTCCTGTTTTGCCAGCAAGCAAAGATGCTTCTGCACAATGTTTCCTGCCCTTCTCCTGCCCTGGATGGGATTGTGATCCAGTTTGAGTTTTCCACGTCTGCAGCAGCAGAAGCAACGGCATTGCTGTCGCTTTCCACGTTTACCATTTCAGTGCTTTCAAGCTCTAAAAGCTCCGTTTTGCTGAGACATCCTTGCTTGCTGATAGCAGCCAGGGAGGAAAATCAACTTCATATCCATCTAGAGTTCTCTTGAGATGGCCTATTTTAATTTGGTGGCTGTGATTTAGAACGCCTAGGTCGCTATCAAATATTATGATTTGTCCTTAGAAAATGTGGTGGGTAGATCTGAAAAGAAATGAGGTTCTACATGAAAGGTACCGGCCTTTCACTCATGCTCCAATCTTGCCACAGATGGCAGAACCAAGACCTGTCTCTCCCCTGGCTCCCACTGCTCCTGGAGAAGAAGCCAAAGACGAGCAAACTGAAGTGCATGAGCGCCAGCCTCCATCAGTGGTGACACCGGAAAACTCAGAACTTGTAAGTGCCAGTTGTGTGCAGTGCTGTCTTTAGTGCACGGCAGAGCTGCAAGTTTTGGAGCAGCCAGCACTTTGCTGTTGCAGGCTGAGGATGCTGGGTGCTGGAGTCCTGCCAGGAGCTGGGATTTCCTGCAGGCTGCGACCACAGAACTTGGCCTTTGAGCCATCACGTTGAGGCAGCAAAGGGCTGGTGCCTGTGGGAGAGCATCTGGCCGCTTGGCTCAGGGAAGCTCTATCGCTTGGCTTCTGCAGTGCTATGGCCAAGGGCAAAGGAGGTAGTGCTGGAGGTGCCAGGCCTTGGTTTGTTTCTTTTCCCTTTTTGGAAAGGTGTGTTTGGCTTGTGAAAGCGGTCTGCACTTTCATTGCGTAGTTCTTCACTTGTACAGTGTCTTTTGGGCCAGCTGTCTTTTGGCGCTTGATAAGCTGTAAGGAGAGGACTGTGTGGTCCATGCAGCTGTGGGGGGCCATTCTTGTGCCGCGTGGCCAAAGAAACAAAGTGTGGAGTTGCAAAGCCTTCTTGTGAGGCCAAAAGCAGAAGCCGCCAGTTTCTGTTGGTGCATATTTTGGTGTAGTCTGCAGCTTTGGCAAGTGCCTTGGAGCCTGGAGTGGGAGTGAAGCTGCAAGTCCTTTGACCGCTGTCTTGTGTTGCTCAGAACAGGAAGGCCATCTTGCAATGGTGCCTGCTGTATCTGAAGTGAAATGGGCACCATAGTGGCGGGGGAGCTGCGTGGGCCAACAGGAGCCAGAGGTGCTGGCGGCCTTGAGCAGCTGAAGATGAGGCAGCGTGTGGCCAGGTGGCCAAGAAGGCCCAGGGCATGGTGGCCTGTGTCAGCAGCAGTGGGGCAGCAGGAGCAGGGCAGTGAGCGTGGCCCTGTGCTGGGCAGCGCTGGGGCCACATCTGCAGTGCTGGGTGCACTTGTGGGCCCCTGGGAAGCAGAAAGTCCTTGAGGGGCTGCAGCGTGTGCACAGAAGGACTGGGGAGCTGGGCAAGGGGGTGCAGCACAAGGCCAGTGAGGAGGTGCTGAGGGAGCTTTAGCCTGGACAACGGGAGGCTCTTGAGGGACCTTCAGGCAGACTTCCATCAATCCCTGCATGACAGTGCTCAGCACAAGGGCTGTTTCTCCGCCAAACATCCCCTCACTGCATCCAAGAGCTTTAGGCACTGCCGTGGGTGCCACTTGCATCTTGTGCTTTGTTGGCTCCTTGATTTGCTAGCACGAGAAGGCCTGTTCATTCTCCTGTTTTGCCAGCAAGCAAAGATGCTTCTGCACAATGTTTCCTGCCCTTCTCCTGCCCTGGATGGGATTGTGATCCAGTTTGAGTTTTCCACGTCTGCAGCAGCAGAAGCAACGGCATTGCTGTCGCTTTCCACGTTTACCATTTCAGTGCTTTCAAGCTCTAAAAGCTCCGTTTTGCTGAGACATCCTTGCTTGCTGATAGCAGCCAGGGAGGAAAATCAACTTCATATCCATCTAGAGTTCTCTTGAGATGGCCTATTTTAATTTGGTGGCTGTGATTTAGAACGCCTAGGTCGCTATCAAATATTATGATTTGTCCTTAGAAAATGTGGTGGGTAGATCTGAAAAGAAATGAGGTTCTACATGAAAGGTACCGGCCTTTCACTCATGCTCCAATCTTGCCACAGATGGCAGAACCAAGACCTGTCTCTCCCCTGGCTCCCACTGCTCCTGGAGAAGAAGCCAAAGACGAGCAAACTGAAGTGCATGAGCGCCAGCCTCCATCAGTGGTGACACCGGAAAACTCAGAACTTGTAAGTGCCAGTTGTGTGCAGTGCTGTCTTTAGTGCACGGCAGAGCTGCAAGTTTTGGAGCAGCCAGCACTTTGCTGTTGCAGGCTGAGGATGCTGGGTGCTGGAGTCCTGCCAGGAGCTGGGATTTCCTGCAGGCTGCGACCACAGAACTTGGCCTTTGAGCCATCACGTTGAGGCAGCAAAGGGCTGGTGCCTGTGGGAGAGCATCTGGCCGCTTGGCTCAGGGAAGCTCTATCGCTTGGCTTCTGCAGTGCTATGGCCAAGGGCAAAGGAGGTAGTGCTGGAGGTGCCAGGCCTTGGTTTGTTTCTTTTCCCTTTTTGGAAAGGTGTGTTTGGCTTGTGAAAGCGGTCTGCACTTTCATTGCGTAGTTCTTCACTTGTACAGTGTCTTTTGGGCCAGCTGTCTTTTGGCGCTTGATAAGCTGTGAGGAGAGGACTGTGTGGTCCATGCAGCTGTGGGGGGCCATTCTTGTGCCGCGTGGCCAAAGAAACAAAGTGTGGAGTTGCAAAGCCTTCTTGTGAGGCCAAAAGCAGAAGCCGCCAGTTTCTGTTGGTGCATATTTTGGTGTAGTCTGCAGCTTTGGCAAGTGCCTTGGAGCCTGGAGTGGGAGTGAAGCTGCAAGTCCTTTGACCGCTGTCTTGTGTTGCTCAGAACAGGAAGGCCATCTTGCAATGGTGCCTGCTGTATCTGAAGTGAAATGGGCACCATAGTGGCGGGGGAGCTGCGTGGGCCAACAGGAGCCAGAGGTGCTGGCGGCCTTGAGCAGCTGAAGATGAGGCAGCGTGTGGCCAGGTGGCCAAGAAGGCCCAGGGCATGGTGGCCTGTGTCAGCAGCAGTGGGGCAGCAGGAGCAGGGCAGTGAGCGTGGCCCTGTGCTGGGCAGCGCTGGGGCCACATCTGCAGTGCTGGGTGCACTTGTGGGCCCCTGGGAAGCAGAAAGTCCTTGAGGGGCTGCAGCGTGTGCACAGAAGGACTGGGGAGCTGGGCAAGGGGGTGCAGCACAAGGCCAGTGAGGAGGTGCTGAGGGAGCTTTAGCCTGGACAACGGGAGGCTCTTGAGGGACCTTCAGGCAGACTTCCATCAATCCCTGCATGACAGTGCTCAGCACAAGGGCTGTTTCTCCGCCAAACATCCCCTCACTGCATCCAAGAGCTTTAGGCACTGCCGTGGGTGCCACTTGCATCTTGTGCTTTGTTGGCTCCTTGATTTGCTAGCACGAGAAGGCCTGTTCATTCTCCTGTTTTGCCAGCAAGCAAAGATGCTTCTGCACAATGTTTCCTGCCCTTCTCCTGCCCTGGATGGGATTGTGATCCAGTTTGAGTTTTCCACGTCTGCAGCAGCAGATGCAACGGCATTGCTGTCGCTTTCCACGTTTACCATTTCAGTGCTTTCAAGCTCTAAAAGCTCCGTTTTGCTGAGACATCCTTGCTTGCTGATAGCAGCCAGGGAGGAAAATCAACTTCATATCCATCTAGAGTTCTCTTGAGATGGCCTATTTTAATTTGGTGGCTGTGATTTAGAACGCCTAGGTCGCTATCAAATATTATGATTTGTCCTTAGAAAATGTGGTGGGTAGATCTGAAAAGAAATGAGGTTCTACATGAAAGGTACCGGCCTTTCACTCATGCTCCAATCTTGCCACAGATGGCAGAACCAAGACCTGTCTCTCCCCTGGCTCCCACTGCTCCTGGAGAAGAAGCCAAAGACGAGCAAACTGAAGTGCATGAGCGCCAGCCTCCATCAGTGGTGACACCGGAAAACTCAGAACTTGTAAGTGCCAGTTGTGTGCAGTGCTGTCTTTAGTGCACGGCAGAGCTGCAAGTTTTGGAGCAGCCAGCACTTTGCTGTTGCAGGCTGAGGATGCTGGGTGCTGGAGTCCTGCCAGGAGCTGGGATTTCCTGCAGGCTGCGACCACAGAACTTGGCCTTTGAGCCATCACGTTGAGGCAGCAAAGGGCTGGTGCCTGTGGGAGAGCATCTGGCCGCTTGGCTCAGGGAAGCTCTATCGCTTGGCTTCTGCAGTGCTATGGCCAAGGGCAAAGGAGGTAGTGCTGGAGGTGCCAGGCCTTGGTTTGTTTCTTTTCCCTTTTTGGAAAGGTGTGTTTGGCTTGTGAAAGCGGTCTGCACTTTCATTGCGTAGTTCTTCACTTGTACAGTGCCTTTTGGGCCAGCTGTCTTTTGGCGCTTGATAAGCTGTAAGGAGAGGACTGTGTGGTCCATGCAGCTGTGGGGGGCCATTCTTGTGCCGCGTGGCCAAAGAAACAAAGTGTGGAGTTGCAAAGCCTTCTTGTGAGGCCAAAAGCAGAAGCCGCCAGTTTCTGTTGGTGCATATTTTGGTGTAGTCTGCAGCTTTGGCAAGTGCCTTGGAGCCTGGAGTGGGAGTGAAGCTGCAAGTCCTTTGACCGCTGTCTTGTGTTGCTCAGAACAGGAAGGCCATCTTGCAATGGTGCCTGCTGTATCTGAAGTGAAATGGGCACCATAGTTGCGGGGGAGCTGCGTGGGCCAACAGGAGCCAGAGGTGCTGGCGGCCTTGAGCAGCTGAAGATGAGGCAGCGTGTGGCCAGGTGGCCAAGAAGGCCCAGGGCATGGTGGCCTGTGTCAGCAGCAGTGGGGCAGCAGGAGCAGGGCAGTGAGCGTGGCCCTGTGCTGGGCAGCGCTGGGGCCACATCTGCAGTGCTGGGTGCACTTGTGGGCCCCTGGGAAGCAGAAAGTCCTTGAGGGGCTGCAGCGTGTGCACAGAAGGACTGGGGAGCTGGGCAAGGGGGTGCAGCACAAGGCCAGTGAGGAGGTGCTGAGGGAGCTTTAGCCTGGACAACGGGAGGCTCTTGAGGGACCTTCAGGCAGACTTCCATCAATCCCTGCATGACAGTGCTCAGCACAAGGGCTGTTTCTCCGCCAAACATCCCCTCACTGCATCCAAGAGCTTTAGGCACTGCCGTGGGTGCCACTTGCATCTTGTGCTTTGTTGGCTCCTTGATTTGCTAGCACGAGAAGGCCTGTTCATTCTCCTGTTTTGCCAGCAAGCAAAGATGCTTCTGCACAATGTTTCCTGCCCTTCTCCTGCCCTGGATGGGATTGTGATCCAGTTTGAGTTTTCCACGTCTGCAGCAGCAGAAGCAACGGCATTGCTGTCGCTTTCCACGTTTACCATTTCAGTGCTTTCAAGCTCTAAAAGCTCCATTTTGCTGAGACATCCTTGCTTGCTGATAGCAGCCAGGGAGGAAAATCAACTTCATATCCATCTAGAGTTCTCTTGAGATGGCCTATTTTAATTTGGTGGCTGTGATTTAGAACGCCTAGGTCGCTATCAAATATTATGATTTGTCCTTAGAAAATGTGGTGGGTAGATCTGAAAAGAAATGAGGTTCTACATGAAAGGTACCGGCCTTTCACTCATGCTCCAATCTTGCCACAGATGGCAGAACCAAGACCTGTCTCTCCCCTGGCTCCCACTGCTCCTGGAGAAGAAGCCAAAGACGAGCAAACTGAAGTGCATGAGCGCCAGCCTCCATCAGTGGTGACACCGGAAAACTCAGAACTTGTAAGTGCCAGTTGTGTGCAGTGCTGTCTTTAGTGCACGGCAGAGCTGCAAGTTTTGGAGCAGCCAGCACTTTGCTGTTGCAGGCTGAGGATGCTGGGTGCTGGAGTCCTGCCAGGAGCTGGGATTTCCTGCAGGCTGCGACCACAGACCTTGGCCTTTGAGCCATCACGTTGAGGCAGCAAAGGGCTGGTGCCTGTGGGAGAGCATCTGGCCGCTTGGCTCAGGGAAGCTCTATCGCTTGGCTTCTGCAGTGCTATGGCCAAGGGCAAAGGAGGTAGTGCTGGAGGTGCCAGGCCTTGGTTTGTTTCTTTTCCCTTTTTGGAAAGGTGTGTTTGGCTTGTGAAAGCGGTCTGCACTTTCATTGCGTAGTTCTTCACTTGTACAGTGTCTTTTGGGCCAGCTGTCTTTTGGCGCTTGATAAGCTGTGAGGAGAGGACTGTGTGGTCCATGCAGCTGTGGGGGGCCATTCTTGTGCCGCGTGGCCAAAGAAACAAAGTGTGGAGTTGCAAAGCCTTCTTGTGAGGCCAAAAGCAGAAGCCGCCAGTTTCTGTTGGTGCATATTTTGGTGTAGTCTGCAGCTTTGGCAAGTGCCTTGGAGCCTGGAGTGGGAGTGAAGCTGCAAGTCCTTTGACCGCTGTCTTGTGTTGCTCAGAACAGGAAGGCCATCTTGCAATGGTGCCTGCTGTATCTGAAGTGAAATGGGCACCATAGTGGCGGGGGAGCTGCGTGGGCCAACAGGAGCCAGAGGTGCTGGCGGCCTTGAGCAGCTGAAGATGAGGCAGCGTGTGGCCAGGTGGCCAAGAAGGCCCAGGGCATGGTGGCCTGTGTCAGCAGCAGTGGGGCAGCAGGAGCAGGGCAGTGAGCGTGGCCCTGTGCTGGGCAGCGCTGGGGCCACATCTGCAGTGCTGGGTGCACTTGTGGGCCCCTGGGAAGCAGAAAGTCCTTGAGGGGCTGCAGCGTGTGCACAGAAGGACTGGGGAGCTGGGCAAGGGGGTGCAGCACAAGGCCAGTGAGGAGGTGCTGAGGGAGCTTTAGCCTGGACAACGGGAGGCTCTTGAGGGACCTTCAGGCAGACTTCCATCAATCCCTGCATGACAGTGCTCAGCACAAGGGCTGTTTCTCCGCCAAACATCCCCTCACTGCATCCAAGAGCTTTAGGCACTGCCGTGGGTGCCACTTGCATCTTGTGCTTTGTTGGCTCCTTGATTTGCTAGCACGAGAAGGCCTGTTCATTCTCCTGTTTTGCCAGCAAGCAAAGATGCTTCTGCACAATGTTTCCTGCCCTTCTCCTGCCCTGGATGGGATTGTGATCCAGTTTGAGTTTTCCACGTCTGCAGCAGCAGAAGCAACGGCATTGCTGTCGCTTTCCACGTTTACCATTTCAGTGCTTTCAAGCTCTAAAAGCTCCGTTTTGCTGAGACATCCTTGCTTGCTGATAGCAGCCAGGGAGGAAAATCAACTTCATATCCATTTAGAGTTCTCTTGAGATGGCCTATTTTAATTTGGTGGCTGTGATTTAGAACGCCTAGGTCGCTATCAAATATTATGATTTGTCCTTAGAAAATGTGGTGGGTAGATCTGAAAAGAAATGAGGTTCTACATGAAAGGTACCGGCCTTTCACTCATGCTCCAATCTTGCCACAGATGGCAGAACCAAGACCTGTCTCTCCCCTGGCTCCCACTGCTCCTGGAGAAGAAGCCAAAGACGAGCAAACTGAAGTGCATGAGCGCCAGCCTCCATCAGTGGTGACACCGGAAAACTCAGAACTTGTAAGTGCCAGTTGTGTGCAGTGCTGTCTTTAGTGCACGGCAGAGCTGCAAGTCTTGGAGCAGCCAGCACTTTGCTGTTGCAGGCTGAGGATGCTGGGTGCTGGAGTCCTGCCAGGAGCTGGGATTTCCTGCAGGCTGCGACCACAGAACTTGGCCTTTGAGCCATCACGTTGAGGCAGCAAAGGGCTGGTGCCTGTGGGAGAGCATCTGGCCGCTTGGCTCAGGGAAGCTCTATCGCTTGGCTTCTGCAGTGCTATGGCCAAGGGCAAAGGAGGTAGTGCTGGAGGTGCCAGGCCTTGGTTTGTTTCTTTTCCCTTTTTGGAAAGGTGTGTTTGGCTTGTGAAAGCGGTCTGCACTTTCATTGCGTAGTTCTTGACTTGTACAGTGTCTTTTGGGCCAGCTGTCTTTTGGCGCTTGATAAGCTGTAAGAAGAGGATTGTGTGGGTCCATGCAGCTGTGGGGGGCCATTCTTGTGCTGCGTGGCCAAAGAAACAAAGTGTGGAGTTGCAAAGCCTTCTTGTGAGGCCAAAAGCAGAAGCCGCCAGTTTCTGTTGGTGCATATTTTGGTGTAGTCTGCAGCTTTGGCAAGTGCCTTGGAGCCTGGAGTGGGAGTGAAGCTGCAAGTCCTTTGACCGCTGTCTTGTGTTGCTCAGAACAGGAAGGCCATCTTGCAATGGTGCCTGCTGTATCTGAAGTGAAATGGGCACCATAGTGGCGGGGGAGCTGCGTGGGCCAACAGGAGCCAGAGGTGCTGGCGGCCTTGAGCAGCTGAAGATGAGGCAGCGTGTGGCCAGGTGGCCAAGAAGGCCCAGGGCATGGTGGCCTGTGTCAGCAGCAGTGGGGCAGCAGGAGCAGGGCAGTGAGCGTGGCCCTGTGCTGGGCAGCGCTGGGGCCACATCTGCAGTGCTGGGTGCACTTGTGGGCCCCTGGGAAGCAGAAAGTCCTTGAGGGGCTGCAGCGTGTGCACAGAAGGACTGGGGAGCTGGGCAAGCGGGTGCAGCACAAGGCCAGTGAGGAGGTGCTGAGGGAGCTTTAGCCTGGACAATGGGAGGCTCTTGAGGGACCTTCAGGCAGACTTCCATCAATCCCTGCATGACAGTGCTCAGCACAAGGGCTGTTTCTCCGCCAAACATCCCCTCACTGCATCCAAGAGCTTTAGGCACTGCTGTGGGTGACACTTGCATCTTGTGGTTTATTGGTTTTCTGTTAGGATTATATCTGTTGACTTTCTCTTGTTTCAGCAATTCAGGTTCCTAGTCCTCTCTCTTTCCTGTCCTTTTCCAGGTGTTGGAGAAATTGTGCTATATATCTATTTTGTAAGGTGGCAGCTCTGGAAGATGCATTTTTTTTGCTCAGGAACACATCAGTTGGGGCAGGGTTCTTGTTCCAGAAGGAATTCTTCTGGTTTCAGCCCAGACAGTAGGGCCTTGATTTAGCCTTTTGATTAAAATTGCCCTGGCCTTCTTGTAGTCCACTGAATCAGGGTGTGTTGTGTGTGGGAATTGAGCAGGAAATCAATGCCCTTGCATTCCAGCTGGTCCTCTGAGATCAGATAGGCTTATAATGCCTGGGCTGCATTTCTGATTCCTGCCACTTTAGCACCATCAGTGTGGTCTAGTCCAAGAAAAGAAGTTGCTCGATCACAGATGCACTAAGAGGGCAGTTCCCAGTGCAGTGCTTTGGATCTGATCACTTTCCATAAGGATCTACACACTCCAGATTCCCCAAGAGTGTGGTTTATTGAAGGAACAGTAGATCACGTTCAGGATCGCTCATGATCGGGGCACTGGCTACTGAGTGTTGATGTGTGTAGCAACAGAAAGCAACAGTAGAGATTGTCGAGAGTGAGATGCATCTGTCTGTCTATCTATCTATCTATCTATCTATCTATCTATCTATCTATCTATCTATCTATCCTATGTAAAATTTACATATTGAATCTTCCTGGCTCTAGTCCAAAGCAGTTGGAGAAGCAAAATTCCACATGCTAAAGCATCACATTCAGGAGAGGACTAGAGAACACATTTCATTGACTGATTCTGAGCACAGAGAGATGTTTCCCCTCCAGATATGGTGGTTTTTTCCCCTCAGAGCCGTTTGCCTCCTCCAGTCTCTGCTTTCCTAAATCCCCTAGTTAAATATTTTAATTTTCTGCCTGTCCTAAAGAGGTGGAAGAATTACATGTTTTAGGGAGTGAAGAGAATGCCAGAAGTGTCTCTCACAAGGAGTGAGCTCACCCAGGAAGCCACCTGCAGAGCTAGGATGGAGCTGTGGGACAGGGCAGGGTGTCAGTCACTACTAAAACACAAACAGGACATGGCAGAAGCAGAGGGAGGCCCTCAGCAGACCCTTGAGAAATGCCACACCTTCCTTGTCAGCTGCCTGAGAGGCTGTTGGAGCTTCAACCCCAGATGGACCCTGATTGTAGGGCCAGGGTCACTTTGGAATCTGTGCCTCCCCTCAAACAGAGAATGACCCAGCAGAGCAGCAGCACAGTGCTTTGGGAACGTGTGAGCCCAGCAGTCTTTGAGTCTTGGCGCACAAAGCTCATATGGGAAGTTGAAACCCATCTTCTCTTGCTTTCTGTGCAGGTCCTTCTAGAGAAAGAGGAGGAGCAGACTGCCTTATCTGAGATGCCATGGCAGACTCAGGGAGAGCTGTTCCCAGCCCGAGAGCAGGAAGAGCAGCTCAGGCAGCAGGTGGAAGAGCCACAGGAGAATGGCCAGGTAAGCCTGACTGGCCAGGGGACAGAGGGAAGGGCAGGAAGAGGGGCATAAAGCAGAGCTCTTGGGACTGAGGAGGCCAGGAGTCCCACAGGCACTGGAAGGACAGAGCTCTGCTGATCTGCAGAGATCAGCATCGGGACAGGAGGGTTACATTGGAAGCAGATGTGGGGAGGGAAGCAGAAAGAAGGGGCTGAATAAATGTGATTTTGAGGCTAAAAGAGGAAAAAGCTGAGCTTGATGGCAGCTGCCAGTCACTTGCTCTGCATTTGTGTGTACAGAGCATCAAGGCAGAGCCACAAGCAGAGCTGCCCAAAGCTCAGAGTGCCATCATGGCAGCGAAGAGGAACAAGGAAGACATGAGAAGAATTCAAGAGGAGAATCTCCATCAGCAGAGGGGCGATCAACAAAATCAGGTGAGTGAAAGAGTGGCAGCCACTCCACTCATGAAACATCCTCTCACTTGTTTTTTAGAGAACATGAAGGAACAGCTGAACACAGAGCTTCAGATAGCTCACGCTAGGATCAAGGCATGGGAGAAGAGGCTTGAGGAAGAAATGAAAATTATCAGAGAGAAAGCTAATCACCTCCCTCAGGCTCTAGAAAAGCAAGTGAGTGAAAGAGGGATGCAGTCACTGCAGCCAGCAAACCGGTGGTTTCTGCCCCCCTTGCCTTTCCACTGCAGAGCACCAGGGAGTGGGGCCATGCCTCTGAGTGCCATCCTGCTGTGGTCTGTATCACAGCTGCTCTGATGGACACTTCCTGGGCTGCTGAATAGCCTTGTTTCTTGAGGTGTTTTACAGGGGATTATGGTGACCTAGATGGGGGATTGAACCAAGCTGCCTGTATCCCTTGTCAATCTGTTCTTTGCCTTTCCTCACAGTCAATGACTCCTGGCTGACAGGGACAAGCTGGAGTCTCTGACTGCTTTGTTCTGTTTGATTTGAGGCGCAAGTGTTGACATCTTACCGGGCAGTCTGCGAAGACTTCCAGCAAATGTCTGGCAATGAAGAGCCCCAAGTTAGGAGTGAGGCACAGGTACCATCCCCAGCAGAAGTGCTACAGGTTGAGTATGACCTTAAGATGGTGCAGGAAAAAGGACAGTGGGAGGAGGCAGAACACTTGAACAAGGAGCTGCAAGGGTGTTTGCAGCCCTTGAAGGGGAAAAGGAATCCTTGAGAGGAAGTGGAATGGTCATTGTGGCAGTCATCCTTTGGAAAATCCATGAAAATGGAACATGAATCTGGCCACAAACTCAAGTAAAACTTGCCTTTGGTTTTGACCCATCCAGTTTGAGAAGTGGACATCAGAAAAAAAACATTGAAGAGCCCTGCATGTGGCTGACAGCACCTTCCTAAGGGCTTGCATTTCAATAGGGGATCTCAGGGTCATCTATGCCAGCCACCTTTCTGACATCAACTCATTTCTTGTCTCAGATCTACACAGGCTCTGTCACCAAACCTGCTGCAGCAGCAGCAGCAGCAGCATTGTCTGAAGGAGCCTTTTCTCCCCGATCTGAGAAGTGGAGCCGGGGCAGTTTGTTCACCTCCCGCACTGACCCAGCTGCTGCTCAGCAACAGGAGATCGAGGGTGACTCCCTGGAGCTGCTGAGTACGTCTGCTCTATTTCTTGTCTGAGGGACAGTGCATTGTGTGCAGGTGTCAGCATAGCTGTACCAAATGTACCAAATCAGTCTCTGTGCTGGCCACCTGTGCTGCAGAGCTGTCTGCCTGGTTGTTGTTGTTACCCAGCCAACCACCATGGGCTCAGAGCTCCAGGCACTGGGGCTGCCTTTTGTATCTCCTGGAAGCTGGGATCTCTGCTTTAAAGTCAGCATCTTGCATTTTGTTTCCCTCAGGGAAATTGGTGAACCCCACTGAAAATCCCCTGATGAAATACACTGAGCTGGAACATATTGGCAGCGGGTGAGTCCAACCACAGTTACTTCAACATAACCACGGGCCAGGTGTTTTTCTGGTGGAATGTCTATCCAGCGTAAAGTCAGGCAAGCTGCAAAGATGTTCACGCTGGGGATAGATTGTCCTATCTCTCAGTGCTGCTCAGAATTTGTGAGTGGGCTCAGAAGGCATTGTCAGAGACACTCCATGCTGCCGAGGTCTTGCCTGCATCAAGGAACAGGAACTGGAAGATCTCCTTGTCCCCCAAGTGTGGGACGCTTCTGTGTTAATTTCTTTAGCATTTTTGAATATCTCTAAATCATACAGCCACACTAATAAAAGGGTAAGAATCTTGCTTGCCTGAAAGAACAACCTGCTCCATGATAGCTGTGAGGTAACAGTTCTCAGGAACATTTCTTCCCAAGAGTTTGCTGAAGGAAATACTCTGTGGTCAGGAGAGAAACTGCACAGTTTAGAAAGTGAAGCCCGTGATGAAAGAAGAAGCTGTCTTTAGGAGCTGAGGCAGTAAACCCCAACACTTCAGGAACAGGCCCAGCGTCCATGCACTTGAGAGGAAAATGCATCATCTGCCTTCTGGCAGAACCAGATGAATCCTGCAGGTTTTAGGCATTTACAGCACAGATCTCTTGTGTGGGCTGGCTCTCACTGCAAGATCTAAATGGCTTCTCCTTTCTCTGCTTCTGTTTTGTTTCTAGGACTTTTGGAGATGTTTGCAGAGCACTCGACAATGCCACAGGGAGAGAGGTAAATGTCAACAGCATCTGCAGTCTCCGCTGCTCTTGAGGGGCTTTCCCCTCTGGTGTGAGCTGTGGCTGGAGCTTTGGGCAGAGCTGTGCTGAAAAGGCACAAGAAGCACAGACTGGTGCCAGCCTGCAAAATACATTTGGGACTTTGTCCTCCTCAGCCTTCCTCGGAAGGAAGGCACAGAGGGCAGCGGTTCCTTTCAGAGAAGGACGCGCTCGCTCGCTCTCCATTGCTAAAACAAAGGTGGTGCCTTCGAGCACCTCACTGCTCTTTGGGGCTACAGCTTCAGAGTCTGGGATCCTCATTTCTGGCTGCCAGCAAATACATCTGAAAGTTCCTGGTAGTTCCTTAGCCACCTGCAGTGCTTCACTTGGGAACTGCACGTAGGGAGAGATCTGTAAGGTGCCCTAAAAGCCCTGCCCATAGCCCAAGATGTATCCACAGAGTGTTAAGGCATGGATTACTTCTTCTGAATCCTAGAAAGAGCAGCAGAGATTGTGGTCAGAGGTTTGTGGGTGATAGCTGAGACACCACTGTTACCAAGTGGTGTCTCAAGGCAAAATGTCAGTGGCCCCACGTGTCCTGTAACTGGCCCCCAAGGGAGCAGAGAAATGGGCTGTTGGAATGTCAGTTCCTCATTACTGCAGTGCCTCATCACAAGGCAGTTTGGCACAGCTCAGCTGTGTCATTGCAAAATCACTTGCTCCATGTGCATTGTGGTCTCATGCCACCAACTTCTCAACTAACTGATTTTTGATGTCATTTTAGCTGGCCATAAAGAAAATACATCTTCAAGGACTGAGGAAGAAGGAACTAAAAGTCAATGAACTCATGGTCATGAAAATGAGTAGGAATCTCAACCTGGTCAACTATTTAGACAGGTGAGTTGTTGTGAATGTTTGTTTACATATTGCAAACGTGCAAGGTAAAATCCCACTTTGGTCACTGGCAGAAAATAGAACTATAATTATAGGTTAATTATTATTGCTCTTTTCATCTCCAATGGATGGGAAGAGAGTGCATCTTGTCTGCATGAGTCTTCTCTGACACACATAGTTTGAAAATTATTCAGAAACCTACATCAGTCATATGATACTAAATCAATAGCCTGTAAGTTCACAGCCACCACTTTGTTTTGGGGCGTGATTTTATTCAAGTGTCTTTTTATGTCCGGGTAAACTAACATGGATTTTCCTTGGATTGTTTCCCCTCTTTTCCATTGCTTTGCATGCCAGGAAGACCAGGTGCTTTTTCCCAGAAACACAGGGTGACAGGTTTTTTATCTCTTACTAAACTGCATTTTTGACTTGCTGCCCATCTAAGATATCTCTTTTTTCACAGCTATGCCTTTCTTCTTGAAACTGCGCAGATTGCAAACAACACACAGCTGAAAGGGAATGTCTATTCCTTTGATTCTGTCCTTGTCACAAAGGGACCTGGAAACAGGAATCAGTCAAGAAAACAACCTAGCCATGCATGTTCATCTCCACACCCTTGTTTCCTTCTTTCAGCTACCTTGTGGGTGAGGAACTCTGGCTGGTTATGGAGTACATGGATGGAGGCACTCTGAGTGATGTCATCAGCAAGACCTACCTGTCTGAAGATGAGACAGCAGCCATCAGTCGGGAGGTCAGCAATCCCATCTGTGTTTCCAAGGGCTTGGGCGGGATTGTCTGGGGAGCAGGGGCTCAGAACAGGAGAGGTTTCATGTGCCAAGCTTTGTTTCTGTGTTGCTGCTATGCTATGGGCAAGTAAAAGCATCTCAAGTGAAAGGCCTGCCCGTGCCCCTGCACTCCCTGTGCTCAGTGCCAGTACTCTTATCTCCTGCTGTTGAATTCTCACTCTGTCTCCTGTATTTATATTTGCTGCTCTCCACCTTGCCCCTCTAAATGTTTGCATGGAGTCTGTCTTCACTGCATTCCTTGCCTGTGAAAGCAAAGGTGCTGGTGGCAGGATTTGAAACAAGCAGCAAAGAAAGAAGAGAGACTCATTTCTCACAGTCCTCAGTTAAAAAGGATAGGAGTGCAGCCAAAATGCTCTTTGCTTCTGGAAGCTGACTGATGTGATACTTCCAAGCCTGTGAAGTAAGAAAATTTTCTTACTTCCAGCAAGAAAATCTTTGTCATGCAGCCTCCCACCCGAAAGTGATCCACTTCACACCAAAGGGATGGACTTTTCCTTTCTTGACAAAACCCCTTCTTTGTCCTCTGCATGGAAAAAGCACGTCCACTGCAGCAGGAGTCATCCTGGCTGGTTTGCAGGGGACAGCCTACAACAGCAGGTGCTGTTGCTCTTTCAAAAGCTGACATGCCTTTCCTCAGAAAGGTTCTGCTCTGCAAGTGTTGGAGCAGCAAGCTCTTCCTCTCAGTGGCCATTACTGTTCTGCCATTACTCCCCATTCCCCTGGAGAGGAAATCTTTTGGAGCTGTTTCCTTTCTTGTATGATGAAATCACATCACTCATTTTTGTCCTCCTGTTCCTGTTTTCTTTCTCAGTGCCTGCAAGGACTGGATTTTCTTCATTCAAACAATGTGATCCACCAAGATGTGAAGAGCAGCAACATCCTTCTCAAGACCGACGGCTCTGTCAAGCTGGGTCAGTATATTCTTGGTCAGGTGCAGCGTTCCAGGGATGTGGGTGTGGGGCTGCTTGGAGTGACAGCCAGCTCCCCAAAAATGGTGCTGGTGGCAGTGCAGGGACACCCGCTGTGAGCTGAAGGCACAGTTGCAACATGCACAGAGGTATAAGGAACCACAAGCAGTCAAGAGTGGCCTTGCTCTGTGTGTGTCCCTTCCAGACAGAGGGAGCTACAATCTAAAGCTTCAGGGGAAAAAAGTCCACTGCTGTGAGCAGTGTTAAAGAACCTGGGGTTTTTTGGAAGTGGCCAATTCTATACTCCCTTGGCTAAAGCCCCAAGGAAATCAAGCATGGACAGTTCTCCAAGAGATTCAACAGCACATTCTTAGCCTGAGAGTGGGAAATTCTTTTGCTTGGTTTCCTAACTGGAGCTGACTTTTATGGTTTGTTGTTTTCTCCACAGCTGATTTTGGCCTCTTTACTCAGCTCACCCCTGAGCAGGGCAGACGGAGCTCCGTGGCCGGCACTTCTGGGTGGCTGGCGCCTGAAGTGGTGACAGGTCAACCATATGGCCCCAAAGTGGACATATGGTCTTTGGGAATCGTGGGCATCGAAATGGTGGAACGAGAAGTTCCTTGCAGGAATGCAACTCCTGTCTTGGTAAGGTGCAAATACTCACTGATCCCACTGTCTTTCTCACCTGTCCCATGTTCTGTGTCCCACTGGACAAAATCCCATTGCCATCAGCTGGCACCACTTCCACCAAGGTCCCCTTCTAAAAATGTCCCTGCAACACATCAGCACCTGCTGTAGCTTTGGTTGCATCAGAAAGGGAAGTGGCAGTTCAGAAACCTAACCAGTTCAGAAACCTAACCAGTTTAGAAACCTGCCATTTTGGCCTGCAGCCATGCCTGACATTTCTCGTTTGCTTTTTGAACCCTGATGGAGCTCTGTCTCTGAAGGACAGGAAGTTTTCAGTGGAACGGTTGGATGTGTGATAAATATCCTTTGAAATGGACATTGAGTCTTCCCAGCTTGAGTTTTATAGAAAAAGAAAAAGCAAAAAAGAAACAACCAGCAAAGCAATGCCCAAGTAGTTCTGCTCTCTTTTTTCCTTTTTGAACCACAGCACATCAATTTTCCTCTATACTGTAGCATCTTTTCCAAATCCTGTGGGTCTTATAAACTTATCATGTGTGTGGGTGGCCTGGATAAGTTTTGGATGCATTTTTCTCCGACTGCAGTTAGAATTGTATGCCAAACTCTTGGCTGTTTCTTGGTACTTTAACAAGTTGATAAGCTTGCAGGCAGATGCCTGGGCTGGGATCCAACGTGGGCAGTTGACACCAGTGCTGTGTTTCTTTACTACAGGAGCAGGGCTGTCCCTGGCCTGCACAGTTCTAATGATAGTGAGGACTCCAGCTCCCCACCATGGCCAGTGGCTAAGCATAGCTGCAGAGGGACAGGATAAAGCCCCCTTTGTGACCTCTGGTGGTGTGGGAAAAGGAAAGAAAGCTGTCCTAATTATTTCTACTCAAGGGGAGTGTGTTTGCTTTTTTAGACTTGGAAATTTTCCTCTGGGTTGAAGAGAATAATAATAAAGCCTCTTTGGTCACCATCTATTTCAGTGCCACCAGCACAGAGCTGTTAGTATTGTGATGGGCACTATTATGGAGACCAGGCTGCAGCCTGGGGTCATGAAGATCCTGCCAAACCTCCCATTTCTTACCCGACACTTTCTGCGATGGGCACACCTTTAATGCATTGACTTGAGTATCCAAATGAGCAGAGGGTGACCATAGGCACAGCAGTTCTTCTGATTTGACCATGAAAAGGTTTTCTTTTGTCACATAAAGAAGCTGAAACTTGCAGCTGAGAGACAGAGCTGCAGGTGGCACCTGTGCACCCAAGCAGGCATTCTCACCTCAATATATTTGTGCATGCATCTTAATGTGTATGTATTGAATATGAGATTACAAAAATGTTTGTTTCCATACCTGAGGAATACCTGGTGGATTTCCTTTCTTTCCTTCCAATTCCCACTGTTTTCAAGAACAAAGCAAAAACATTGATTAGTTTTGTTTTATGGCAGCTGTGCTTAAGGGACCAACAAGCACTGAAGAGATATTTTTCACGTACTAATCCTTGGGAAACAGTAGAGTTAGTATAGCAAAGTCCCTCTTCCAAAAAGCCTCTCAAGTTGGTGTGAATCCTCAGGGAAGGAAATGTGCTTTTGCTGATGTAGTTCCCACTAACTAGGTCAGTCAATGAAATCAGCTGCCAAGGCAAGATCTGTGGGATGTTGGAAAAGCTGTGGCTGCATTGGAGTTTGGGGTTTTGGGTTGGTAAAGGAAAGTCATCTCTGGGTCTCTGCCAGGGCAGAAACTGCCACTGCAGAGAGGAACTTAATCAATGGGATCTGGGAGAGCAGTTATAGATGGGAAAGAAGCAGGTGGAGCCTCGTGTCTCCTTTTTCCCCAGGTTAAACTCCTGATAGCCAGGGGAGAGAGACCACGGCTGCGGCAGCCACACCGATTCTCGCCTTGCCTGCGTGACTTCCTGAGCTGCTGCCTGCAGACAGACGAGGAGCGGCGCTGGTCTGCCAAGGAGCTCCTGCAGGTAAAATGTGAAGGGGCTGCAGGTGAAACAGGGTCTGAGGGATGGGCTCCTCCTCCACTCAAGTCCAAGGCATCAGATGAGCCCCCTTCCTGCTCACCTCCACTCTTGCTGCTCTTCAAATGAAAATGTGAGGAATCCCAGACTGGGCTGGGCTGGCAGGGCCCTGTAAAAGTCCTGTGGTGCAAGTGTCCTGCAATGAGCAGGGACATCTTTAAAGAGATCAGGTTGCTCAGAGCCCTTTGCCACCAGAGCCGGAATGGTTGCAGGGATGGGGCAGCTACAAGCTCTTGGGGCAAGCTGTGCCAGGGTTGCACCATGCTCTGAGTAAGCAAGTTCTTCCTTAGACCTACTCTGACTTGATCCCCATTTTGTTTAAAAATATTCATCCTATTGTAACTGGCCCTGTTAAAAAAGATGTCCCTCACTTTCTTCAGAGCCACTCTGAAGTCTTGGAAAGTGGCAATAAAGCCTCCCTGGGGCCTGTTCTTCACAAAACTGAATAACTCCTCCTCTCTCCGCATTTCCTGAGAGGAGAGCTGGTCTGTCCTCTGACTGTTCCTGTCGCCCTCTTTTGTAATTTTGTGGGGTCTTGAGTTTTATCTAATGGCAAAAGAATGGAAGTAGAGCAATGCAGGCTACAGAGACATGAAATGGTGGTGGTGGAACCCAAGGAAGCCAGTCCCAGCTGAGCAGTCAGAGATTTGGCTGTGGGTAGGAGGGGCTGTGGGGGGCTCACTGGGAGCCTCTGAGGGACCCTGCTTTGTGCCCCCCAGCCCACCCTTAGAGGTTTCTGGCACCCAAACAGGGACAGCTGGGAGGGACTTGTCCCAGCCTCATCTGCTGCCTGGCACACTCAAGCAGACGGGAACTGTGCCAGGGTTACTGCCAGGTTGTGTGGCAGAGAGGGAACTGCAGGGCCCAGTGCCACTGGGCTGGCCCTGCTGGGAAGGAAGGTGCCATCCAGCACACGAGGGGCAGGGCATGGAAAGGTAGACACTGCTTTTTGTCCCTGTGGGAATTAGCACTGTCTTTCAAAGGCAGGGAACTATGTGAGTCATTGGAGTTTCTGAAAGGAAGAAACCCCAGGGACAGAAAGCACCATTTCTAGAGCACTGGAGGGAGAAAGATCCCAACAAGATGAAGAAACCAGAAAAAACAGATGAATGGCATTCTGGGCCAGGTTTGTCTGGGATGGCAAAGTCCTGCACATGACTGCTGGGTAGCAGATGATCCCATCGCTCCTCTTTCTGTGTCTTTCTAGGAACTAGATGAATCCTGATTGAGTCTGTAAAGCACTGAGCTTGGAAAGTCATGGTTCACTGTTCTTTGTGGTTTTTTTTTTTTCCCCTGTGTACAGCATCCATTTGTAAATTCAGCCAAGCCAGCGTCCACCCTCGTACCACTCATCAACTCAGTAATGAAGAAGAAGAAGAAGAAGGAGACAAGAATGTAAAAATCAAGATGTTATCTTCCTAACTAACTTAGAGTAGGATTGTAGAGTAGGACTCTAGAGTAGGATTGTTGAGTAGTTTTGTAGTACAGGTTTATAGAGTAGTATTGTTATTAAATAAAGTTTCTGAAACAACTCATTTGGAAGATTCACCTCCTTCGACCCCTTCAGAAAGTTCAGCATTTTCTTCTAAATTGCCAGTGTTTTTATTATTGGTGCTAAGACATGCTTATGGTTTCTTTGGTATGGTTTGCAAGTGGTGAAGGTTCTTCTTCATTCATCCTCTCCAGACCACACTGCCTTTGAAATATGGCCCACTAGCCCATTTTGGCACATCTGTGACACTTCTAGATGAGGCAGAAAGAGCAATGGCATTTGAAGGCAAAACCAAAGGAAGAATGGGGCAGCCCAAACATCCTGTGCAGAGGCAGGCGTTCAGCTGTGACTCGAGAGCACTGGGGCTCCTGCCACTTGGATTTGGATCCCTAAATGCAATGTCTTTGGCTGGAGGAGAGCCTTGCTCAAGTGAGAAAGCAGAAAGATCAGAGAGGGTGCTCAGCAAGGTCTCCTGTGGTGCAGAGCTGTCAGCGCCTGTGAGGTGAGAGCGGGCCCGGCCTTGCCCGGGCTGGAGCCCCAGCAGAGCCCAGGCAGAGGCCGGAGCAGGCTGAGCCCCGGCAGAGGCAGGCTGGAAGGAGGCCCTTGGAGCTGCAAGAGGCAGCAGCCGGGCCTTGGGTGCCTGTTCCTGGGAGCGGGCGAGTCCTGCGCTCTCAGAGCCCAGGTGGCAGCTGGCTGCTCCCGAGGAGAAGCGCAGCCGTGCTGGGCACAGCCCGGCCTGGAGGCATTGGCCGTCTGGAGTGTGCCCGGGAGCAGAGAAAGGCCAAGGGCAGCCGAGGGCCACTGGGCTGGCTGAGGATTCCTCCTCTTCTGCCAGCTGCCCTGCAACTCCTGGCCAAGGTCAGCAGTGTGTGCAGCACTCTGGGCACTGGGGCAAGGAGCCGGGCTGCTCGGCAGGCCGGAGCACAGGGCAGCCTCCTTCAGGCCCGGCACTTCTGCCAGGGGAAGCGAGGCCAGCGTGAGGCAGGGACAGCTTGGCAGGGCACGTCTGCAGGAGCCAGCGCCTCACACAGCTCTGGGAGGAAGCGCCTGCAATCCTGCAGTTCTGCACTGAGCCAGAGCAAAGGTGTGAGATGCAGAGTGTTTGGCAGAAATATTCAGACCCACCAGGCCAGCCTGCTTTGTGTTCTCTGGCACAAAGCAAGCGCTGTGCAATGCAGCTCTGAGCTGCTGGGAGAGAGATGTTAGAAATAAAGAAACTCGTAGATACAATTAAATGGAGACAAAGTCATTAAAGCAAAAGAGAACCTTCTTCTTAGTAAGGATTCAACTGAGCCAGCTGTTTATCTTCCTCTCCTGAGTGCTGAGCGTACACACACGCCAAGATAATGCTGCTTTTTATTGCTTTCCCCAGCCGTGGGTCATCCCTGTCCCCTTTCCCTTTGGCTGAGTACTAGGGATCTTCTGTTCTCTCCTGACAGCCTACTTTTCTGTCTCCTCTCCTCTTCTATTTCCCTTTTGGTCTGGTGTTCAACACCTCTCCTTCTCCAGCTCACAGTAACACCCACCAAATTAACTGGAACAAATGCAAACCATAACTAACACCACCTAGCACCAACAACTTCCATTCTTTTTTCTAATAACTTTTTGGCTGCAGCAAAATATTACCTCCTATCTCCCAGAGGGAATCAGGGATGAGCCTGAGGCTTGTGCTTGGGTAGTGAACTGATTTGGAAGGGAGCAGAAGGGTTTCAGAAGGCAGTTTGTGTTTTCTTCATTAATTTCTGAAGGAAAGAGGCAATGCAGCTTCAGTCAGCAAAAGCATTTGTGAGGTGCATTGACAAAATGCTTGTGAGCAATTCCCAGAGAAGGAAGGTGTTGAGAAAAAGTTGAATTGTAACAAATGCTGAATTCCTTTAGCTGTAGCAGACAATGTTGAGCCCTCTATTCCCCCAGGGCAATGATTAAAGCCTGCAAATGGCTGTGTTAGCCTTGAGAACAAGAGAGTGGTCCTCCTAAGAAGGTTTCTGTCCTTTGGTTTGCGCTGCGGCAGGCTCTTGGTGGCCTGGCAGGCAAAGTGTGTCGCGGGCCGTGCCCAGGTGGCGGTGGCTGCGTGGGCTCCTGTGGCCCTGGCCACTCTCAGTTTCGGCCGTGGTGGCCTCCCCTGGCACCGGTCACGGGGCTGCTCCCGGCACAGGCAGCGGGACCATTCCTGCTCCTGCCCCCAGCGCCGCTCCTGGCTTTGGCCGCAGCTGCTCGCGGCGCTGGGATGAGCCCCGGCAGCAGAGCCCGGCGGCTCTGATGGGAAAGAGCCCCCGACTGCACTGGGAAGGGGCTCAGCTGTCCCCGCAGCCCCCCTTGGAAGGCAGAAAGAAAGAAAGAGCTTCCTGCACCTTTTTTCCTCTCCTAAATACGTTGTCCCAGAGGCATCACCAGCTTTTCTTATTGGCTCAGCAGTGGGCCTGTTTTCAGAGGCAGTCAGTGATTGGTTTTGCCTGCACGGAGAAAGCTTATAGCAGCTCCTCAGAGCTGTTTATCCTAATAAGTTTGGATACATTTCTCCTTTGATTACGAATAAAGCATTGGACCTTCAAGGCACATACTCTTAAACCATGGTGTCGGGTATGCACAGGTGACATTGCGCTCATTGCCTCAAACAAGGGGAGCGCAAACATATAAATCCCCCCAGACACTTCAACATGCAAGCTGTTATCCAACTGCACAAACACCTTCTCTCCTAAACCAATTTAGTGCCTCTATGTTTGCTTTTAGGAACTTAGAATGCTCTTTTTAGGACTTTTAAAACAAGCAGTGTCTTTGGATTTTTAAAATGTCACCAATATGAAGAAAGTCTATGTTGCAGCCAGCGAAGTTGCCCTGCGTCTGATGTAGGAAGCTAGCAGGAGGCTGTCGCACAGGGATTGGCAATACCATGTATAGAAGCCTATGCCTTGGGGTTTCCTCGGCATGGTATATTTTTTCTTGAAAGATTTATGACTTGAAATTGAATCAGAGTTAGTCAGCAAAAAGAAAAAGGAAGGTGCTAATTGATCAATAGTTCCAATTAATTTAAACATGTTTTTGGGATGATGATGCAAGTTCAATGAATAGGTTTTCTTTTGAGAAGGGTATAAGGACATGACCTCAAGGCTGCAGGACAAACCATTTTTTGTTAGTTAGAAATTCCTGTTATTACCTTTCCATGCGTAGTTTTTAACCTTTCTGTAATCTCAAATGACCTCAGTTCTGTAATTATTGCATCTGCATACCAGCTGCCACGGTTGTATTTTGGTTCAAAATACGTTCGTAAAAGCCATGTTTGTATTTCAGTTCAAAAATAAGAAAACACACAAATTAGTATTTCACTGATAGCACTGGCAGACCTTTGAGGTTTAATCCTATTCCTGCTATACTCAGAAACCTGCTCTTGACTTCAGCAGGAGTTGGCATGAGTGCCTAACCATAAATAAATGTGGAAGGTAGTTGTTAGTGATTTTCAGCATGAAAATTATTTTATAGACACTGTAAACAGAGGTGACAAATACTCAGAAAACTCTGCAACTGAAACCTTCTAATGAAACACCTCTCTTTCTTCAGACTTAGCCTTCAAACACCTCTCTGAGATCTGTGGAGTTGATGGGAACCTCTAGTACCTTTATTGATAGTACCTTTAGTACCTTGATTTGTAAAGGTCAATTATAATTTAAAGCTATGAACACAAAGAGAATATTTAAGCCCATGCAGCGTTTTTAGACACTGCAATCAATGTTTTCTTTTGCTCTATCATACTCCAGTGTATTTGAGAAAATAATAGTTATGCAAACCTGTGTGTCAGTGTAGTTAATCACAGTGGTATCGTATGGATGGATGTACATACAAAGCTTTGAGATAGAAAATATCAGTTCAGGCTTTGTTAATTCTTACTAATAGATTGGGAGTGCTTTGGTTGATCTGATTTTGTGGGATTGCAGTATGTCTTCTTTTAAGGCAGCCTGTAAGATATAACTCTCGACCCCATGTAGCCATGATATTTTCTGAAAAATCTCTTGGCCAGGATTTTTCTCCTGAGAAGCTGAGAGGCCTCAGGAAAGAAATGTAAACAATAATTATCTGCTGCTGTGGAATGTGCTAGGTGGATCTTTGATTGGTCTCATGTGGTTGTTTCTAATTAATGGCCAATCACAGTCAGCTGGCTTGGACTCTCTGAGAGCCATGAGCTTTTGTTATTCATTCCATTCCTTTCCTTTCAAGCCTTCTGATGAAATCCTTTTTTCTATTCTTTTAGTATAGTTCTAATATATCATTTTAATACTATATATATCATAAAATAATAATTCAGCCTTCTGAAGCACGGAGTCAAGATTCTCGTCCCTTCCCTTGTCATGGGACTCCCATGAACACCACCACAACCCCACACATAAGGTATTTTGTCAGACAAAACAAAACACCTTGAGACAGTTCTAAGTTTTTGGAGAATTATAGCCCTAGCTTTGTTTATGTATAGTGACTATTATTGAATTAGCACTCCCAAAAGGCAGGTTTGCAAGCAGCAGTGGGGAACAAAGTGACAGGGACCCTCTCATGCATCCAAGGGAGATCCTTTCACTGTAAAAATCACACCCTTTTTATACCTTTAATCTCAACCTGACATAACTGAGACCAAACCGAGACCTAACAGAACTGAGCAGAAAGAAGGCACCCATTGGCTGCTGTTACCGAATGTCATGGATGAGCTTGCTACCAAGCCCCAGGATTGACTGCCAGGGGCTTCTCCCAGTCAGGTCTCTTAGGAAGCTGCAAGCATTTCGCTGGCCAGATCCCGAGGGGGCGTGGAGTTCAGACCAATGAGAATATGCAGACCAGGTCTTTCAAATGCTCCATATTAGGGGTAGCCTGGGAAATAAACGCTCTCTGTGCCACACGAACCTCGAGGCTGAGCAATCTCTGTCTCCTGCACCAGCAACCCCCACACCTGACCTAACACGTGGTGAACCCCAAAGTGATAAGAACTCAGAAGCACAGAGCAAAGGAGACACACGGCGTTAGAGCTGGAAAATGGTGTAGAACCAGATTGCAAGCAGTGTGAGAGCTGGCAAACGGTGTGGGAACCAGATTACAAGGGCATCAGACCCTGGATTGGTGTTTGGAACTGGAGAAATACAGCCTGGGAGCTGGACATGGTGACAGAGCCAATAGGGTGAAAAGCCAGGATTTTGCTAAGTAGCGTAAAGTGCTGTGAGGTTACTAGCCTTGTTTTTGTGGACTGGAACCCCTTAGGAGACCATGGGAGCTTGGATGTCAGGACCAGAAAACTCCATAATGAAGGTACTGATTTTCCTCTTTCAAAGAAGAGGGATAAACCACGATGAACAAGCTCTACAAGCTTTATTCACGTGGTGTGAAAGCCATGAGCTGCACATATCAGAAGGGGATGTTTTAGATTTGCCCTTTTGGGAGAGGGTTGAACAAAATATATTTGAGGCAGTCTCATTTGATGATGATGCAGCCATCGGTATTATAAAACCATAGATGCTTGTTCTGGACCTAATATAAAATCGGATTATGAAGGGCAAAAGGGGAAGGGCAGCAGCACAGCTGCCTCTTCTTTCCACCCTGGGCGCGAGCGGCCTTGCCGTGGTAGCCAGCGGACCGTGGCTGCTGTGAAAACGTGTCCTACTACAATGGAACTGTGGCTGACCGATGCGGAGCAGTCGTGGGAAGCAGCACAGCCCCGGGGAGTGGGGGAATCCTGGAAAACGGAGACCATCCGGGGGCTGCCCGAGCCGAGGACACCGACATTGTCCAGAGAGCTGGCAGTGCCTATTGCACAATCCAGACACATGGAGAGATGAGGGTCCCCACAGCTCTGGCAGCTGACCCAGGCTGGGGTAGCAGAGCATGTGGTGGGCACTTCTGCCCCTCTGGGCACACCACGCCATGCAGCCGCTCCGAGCCCTCTGGGTTAAAGGGCAATTCCGCAGCCATTGCACCGTGCCACGTGGCCTCTGAGATCGACCCCCGCCATTGGCACCGGGTCCCCCGCATTTCCCATCACCATGGAAAGCGAGTGAGCTGGCTCCAAAGTCACACCTCCGTGGAGCCTCCCCGTGTCTGCACCGGGAGTGGCCCTGCCCCCGAGCCTTCCTCCAAGGACGGATCTGAGAAGAGCCGCAGACACCAAACCCCGAAGCAGAGTGTGGGAAAAGCCTCTGTGGGGGGCCCAACCAGCAAAACACAGTGGAAAGAAGCGTGCGAGGGTGTGGGGCCATGCCAGCAATAGCAACCAAGCCATCCTGAGAAGATGCTGCTGGCCACATGCCACAGCCATTTCACAGCAGCTAAGAGAGAGCCACTCACCAAGTGCAACAGAAAGCCAACATTTCCCTACAAACATTTTCAAAACCTCACAACCACCTTAGCTCCTGAAAAATCAAGGTTATCATGTTCCAAAAACTCTAATAAATGCGCTGAAGGGATATCCTACAAAAGTTAGAGAAATGTACAACTGTTTGTAAAATATGCTGTAGAGCTCATAGTACAATACTCATTATGGGTGTTTGCAATTGTTAGGACCAAAATCAACAAGCCTATGATTTGGAAAATGTTATATTTCTGTCTCAGGCAATTACTGCTGTGCATCAAGGAAGCCTTAGTGTGTGTATTAATATGTGTTTTCTTAATACTCCTACTCATTATTATTGCCTTGTTTCAAGAAGGATGGTTGATCCAAGGGATATCCACTAAGATACTCATTAAAAAAAAAATCAATTTATCATAGCCAAATTTCAGTTGCAAAGCTCTTTCACTGAAGTTCTGCCACTTGTCATCATTTTGTCCTAGGTTGCAAGGTAATGTGTGTATTCTATTTGCCATCTGTTGGAGGTGTGGCTTTGTTATCTTCTGTTAATTGAGCAGTTTCTTCATTTCTTCCACAAACCAGTCCTCCCTCCAGGGAGACATCTGCTCTTAATGTGCCATTGAGTGCCACAGCATGACTGATAAAATTACATCATCCCACACTGTGAGAAGCTCTGCCCAGAGGGAGGAGCCAAGCATTCCTAACTGGATAGAAGCTGAGATTTTGGGACACCAGGACAGCCTTTTCCGTTGGATTTCCAGAGGAAGACCAGGCTCATCTACTACTGGATCTTCAGAGGAAGACCACACCCTTCTACAGGATCACTGCTTCAACAGAACCACATCTGCCTCTCCAGGAAGACGGCAGCCACCATTTCAATTGGATTGCTACCAACCCCCCTTACCAACAGGGTGTCTGTTGGAATGTTGGAGGACACAAGACAGACGATGGACTTTGGACCTGGTTAACATCAGAGATTTGATAACAGGATGCCTTGGCGAAAGCAAATGGAACTTTGAAAATTAGACCTAGATTGCAAGAAGATGAAATCAAACGGGTTTACTGGAAAAAGAAAATCCCATTAAACTCTGCAAGCAAGAGATGTTGTTATATGCATAACTTTGTATATGTGATTTTAACCTAATCATTGTAGTACTCATTACTAGTCTCCCGAAAATAGTAAAAAGCACTTGTATCCCACAATAAAATTGGATTCTGATCACCAAGGCAGTCTTCCCCGTCTCTCTCCATCACCGACAGATGTCAGGTGGTATTCTGACTCTGTCAGTGTTGTTTTGTATTACTGCATTGTTTATTTTCTTCCCTAATAAAGAACTGTTATTCCTGCTCCATATCTTTGCCTGAAAGGCCCCCTTAATTTCAAAATGATAACAATTCAAAGGGAGGGGGTTTACATTTTCCATTTCAGGGACGCTCCTGCCTTCCTTAGCAGACACCTGTCTTTTCAAACCAAGACACATTTTTAAAGTTAAAAGTCATCAATTAAATCACTAACAAAGATTCTGTATGTAAAATAATGGGGAGTAACATTGTACTTTGGAGGATCACCTTCTCACCAATCATTAGCTGTAAATGTAAGGCAGAAGTCCATTGTTAAAGGACCAAGGATTTCTAATTCTTGGGGCTCAGATACTGCTTTGGGAAGTTCTTTGGCCCAAATGTTCCCATGCAATACAGGATTGCTCCCATTGTAAACTTCACCAGACTAACAACAATGAAACCAACAATTGACACATTTGTAAATAGCATCAAATCAGAGTTTGCAGGTTCCACCAATGAACAAGGAATGTCAGGCGTGACCCGTGATCCCTCTGTTTGGCTCACGTCTGCGTACTTGCTTCTACAGTCTTGAACTCGTCAACTGTTCTCGGGTGCGATATGGTTTGACGTTTTTGGCTGGGACGCACTTAATTCCTGCACCTGTAGAGACAGAAGCATACCCTTTGTCCCAAGTTATTAATCGGAAAGGACCTGCAATTGGTCCTGTCCCAGTGTTTCTAATTAAAATGGGGATTTTCTTTCAGTTTTGCCTGTGTGTTATTTGAAAAAATGCCTAAAAATTGGTGGATTGGGTTCTGACACAGAGATGTTTAAGAAATTAGAAACATTTACAGCTTTGTTCCACCTCATCTCTGCTGTGACCACTACTCCCGCCTCCTGTTGATCAAGAATGCATTTTAATGTCTGATGAGTCCTCTCAACAATTGCTTGACTTGTGGGAGAATGAGGAATACCAAGGATGTGACGAACACCCCAATCTTTAAAAATGTGGCCAATTTTTGAGATATATATGCAGGATCATTGTCGGTTTTTACTTCTTGGGGTACACCCAATGAAACAAAAGCTTGCAAAAAATGATGACAGGCATGATTACCTGCTTCACCTGTGTGAAGAGAAGGAAAAACTGCACCAGAGAACATGTTCACTGAAACATGAGTATTGTTAAATTTACCAAAGGAAGGGTATTTAGTGATATCCATTTGCCATAACTTCAGGCTTTACAAACCTCATGGGTTGACTGCTCCTGTAGAAACAGGAGGCTGCACAAGCTGACAGTCAGGGCAAGTACTGATGATAGCTTTTGCTTGACTTTTGGAAATTTGAAACATTCCTACAAGTGCTCGTGCATTTTGGTGAAAAAAGGCATGACTCGGTTTTGCTTGTTCCAAAATGTTTGGCAAAACGTTCAAAGAAGTATTGTCACTTTGTCTGCTCTCACATTTCCTTACACTAAAAATCCGGGAAGCAAAGAATGAACCCTGATGTAAGAAACAAAATGTGGATTAGTTTGTTATTGCAAAGTCATATAAAGCCATGAAAGCCAATGATATAAAGTGTCATTACTAGCATTCTTTAGAAATGATCCTTCTATTCTTTTAACCATATTAGCAACATAAGCAGAATCTATGATTAAATTAAAAGGTTGTGGGAAGAGCTGAAAAGCCTGAACCACAGCAGCAAGCTCAACAATCCGAGGAGATCCTTCTACTATTTGAATATCTGATTCCCAAGTTTTCGTTGTTTGGTTCAACCAAATTACAACTGATTTGTGACTTTTACCAGATCCACCAGTGAAGAGAGTTACTGTGTTTAAAGGTTCTTTACTCAACATTGGTTTCTCTCTAAAACTCAACTTTGCCTGCAATAATTTGTGAGCTGGGTAATGAACAGAAGAAATATCTGGAAAATTTAACAATGCTCGTTGCAAATAATCAGAATTTGCAGAATTCTGCATTGCCCAATCAAGATCATCTTTTTTCCGTGGTACACAGAGAATTGCAAATTCTTGACCTCCTAAACTTAACAATCCTGCTCTGGCCTTAATCACAATTTGTGCTATCATCACTAAAACTGTAAAAATAGTCTTTGGAAACCTGTAGGGAAGAAAAATCCATTCTATTATCAACAAAGGATCTCTCTCAGAAGGGTCCTTTTGAAAAATGAGACCACAAAGTTGCATTTTTTCTCCTAAAATTGCAAAAAAGAATGACTTTTCTGGAATAAGCGATGAGCTTGTTGTCTTTGGAGAGCCTCCATGACCTTGTCAAGGGCTGCCCAAGCTTCATGTGTTAGAGTTCTAGGAGAGTTGATGATGCAGCTTCCTCTCAACAAATCAAAAAGTGGACCCAGTTCATTGTTGGTGATTCCCAAAACAGGTCTGACCCAATTGATTTCTCCTAGAAGCTGTTGTAAATCTTGCAGGGTGTTGACACTGGTCTGGAGCTGTATCTTCTGTGGTGTAATTGTTTTTTCAGTCATCTTCCATCCCAGATACTTCCAGGGTGGAACTTCTTGAATTTTGGTTGCAGAAATTTTAAGTCCAGCATTTTGGATTTCAGTAACAAGACTAGCACGAGTTTGCTCCATCTCTGTCTATATTGGAGCGGCAATGAGCAAATCATCCATGTAGTGTAGAACTATGGATCTTGGATACTTCTGTCGAACTGGAGACAAAACTTGTGTGACAAAATATTGGCAAATTGTCAGCGAATTCTTCATTTCTAGAGGCAATGTTTTCCAGTGGTATCTCTGCATGGGCTCTCTTTGATGACTGGAACTGAAAAGGCAAATCTTGGAGCATCATTGGGATGAAGTGGGATGTGGAAAAAACAATCCTTTAAATCAATGACAATGAGAGGCCAGTGTTTTGGGATCTTTGATAAAGAAGGAAGTCCAGGTTGAAGAGGTCCCATGTCTTCCATCATTTCATTGATCTTCCTCAGGTCATGAAGCAACCTCCAGGAGTCCGATGTCTTCTTGTGGATGGCAAATACTTGTGACTTCCAGGGACTCTTTGTGGGTGTGATGTGTTGCTGTAATTGCTCCTTTACCAATCTTTTAAGGCTATTTAATTTTTTCTCTGTTAAGGGCCATGGATCAATCCATATAGGATGATCAGTTTTCCAGTTCACCTTTCAACTGGCAGGTTTTGACGTTTTTTCCATCACAGGCCCACTCCCCACTTCCAGTTTTGCTCCCCATTGGGACAAGACATCTCTCCCCCAGACAGTGAAAGGCTTCTGAACAACAAAAGGATGCACCGTTGCTGTCTTTCCTTCAGGACCTGTAATGTTAATCATGGATGCACTTTACAAACATAGAGTAGCACCTCCAACCCCTGTGAGGGAACCTGCAGGAGCTACCAAATCCCAATCGCTGGGCCAAAACATGTGAGAAATTACGGTGGCATCCGCACCAGTATCCAGCATGCCTGTAATGTAAATTTTTTACCACAGTGAGTCAGGCAGCAAGTCAATTTTGCTCGGTTGCGGTCCAAACATTGCACCCAAGAAACCTCAGGACCTGAGGTTCCAAATGGCACAGACAGCATTGAATTCTCTGGAAAGTTGTTTTGCTTGGCTGTATTCATGGGTAAAAAAAATGCAATAGCTATAGGAGGTTTTGGTGGAGTCACTATAGAAATATTAAATGCAATAGCCGAAATTATTAGCTCTTTGTTACAATTTATTGAAACAACAGCTGGAAGGACTGAAAGTCCAAAAATTTTGATGCTAGCTCTTCTTAGAATCAAAAGGTATTGTCTTTGTTGAAAAAAACCTGATAATTCCAGGAGAAATACTTTCATAACAGAAATTATTTAAAAGGTGTATCAGTTTCGAGGAGGCCATTTCAAACCTTTTACCTGAGGGTATTGAGCTGGGACCATTTGAGGGATGGTTGACTGAAGGATGAATGACTGAGGTACCAATGCCATTTGACTGGGTAATTGACTGTAAGGAGGTACCACTACTTGTGTCGAGGCGCCGTGGTAATCCGCGCTCTTTTTTGAGTTTAACAACAAAGCTTTGCCATCAATGTCAAATTGAGAATGACAGTACTTAGCAAGATGCTTCCCTTTCCCACACTGAGGGCAAATAGAAGGTTGATACGGTTTGATTGTTGTTGTAGGACAATCCCCTTTCATGTGTCCTGCTTCACCACAAGCAAAGCAACGAGACTTCATCAGAGTCCAACTGTACAGTACCAACAGATTTTTTTGAAAATGTTTGTTTGTGCTTCAAGGGCCTTTTCAAGCTTTTCCATTTTTTGTCCCCAATTTTCTCCCAAAGCCTTTCCCAAATTATCTCCCAATGTTTTTCCTACCTTTTCTTGAGATTCTGCAATCTGCTTTCCAAAAGCATTGACTTGCACATTAGCAAGATGTTGTGGAGAGGTGAGCATACTGCAGGCTGTTAGCATCTGTGCTACACTTGGAGGCTGATCAAGTAAAGTTATAATAATTTTTTTACATTCTTCCTATAAGATCTTTGATCTCATGGTGAGAAAGAGTTTTGTATTGTGGATTTACATCATTACAACCATATCTTACTGGTAAGGCAAGGAGTTGTTTATTTGAATCCAAATTTTTTCTAAATTTTGAATAACAATAGACCAATTAGGTAGTTGCAATAGAAGGTTTACTGTCTATTTAGACTGTGTTTGTTTTTCCCTTTTATCACTCCTGTATGTGATCCAGAAGAACAGGTAGTGTTGTCACAGCAATCAGCTGTCCCAGGAACCCTGCCAAGAAGCTCCAAGTTCCTGGCAGTAGTGTCACTGCAGCAACAAACTTTCCCGGGAGCCTTGCCAGGAAGAGCTGGGAAGGAGAGCTCCAAGTTCTTGGTGACAGGAAGAAAGCCAGAGCCTGCTAACTCACGTCTGGATTCACTAAATTGGATCTTTTTAGATGCATACAAATCAGGCTGCTCTCCAGCTGCAGATCCTGAATTTGTACTTGTGATGCTTTCCAGTGGACTGTGACAGGTTCCACATGGTATCCCCGCCTGCAGGGATACAGCTGGAAAACTCTCAGGTCCAAGCGGCAATCTCAGCATGTTTCCTCCCCCCTGCCTCCAGCAGCAAATGAGACAGGCTTCAAGGCTTCTAAACAAACTGTCTGTGTCTCCACAGCAACTTTCCTTGAGCTCTCCCACCCGCACTCCCATCCACCTCTCTGCGCAGAGCCATCCCTGCCCTGCTCAAGCCCTGGCTGCTGCCCACTGCCTGCTTCTCCGCAGGCAGAGCCAAATCCAAAGCCCCCCCAGCTGCTGTAACTGGAGGCTGGGGAACCAAAAGTGGTGAAAATCCCAGAAGAGTCTTGGCAGAGGAATCTCTATGAAAAGAGTCCTCGGAGCTGCAAAACGAACTGCCCGCCTGAGCCCAATCCGAGGAAGTGACTTCCTGGGAAAGAGTGGCAGAGGTGACCCTGCAGACCCTCGGCCAGGCAGAGCAGATCCAGAGTCCCCCTTGGCTGACCCCGCTTGCAGAACTTCAGAACAAGATCCGGCCGCATCTTGTTTAGAAGAGGAGCAGGGCACAGAAAGAGCAGTCCCTGTTTTGCAAAGCTGCCCCAAATTCTCATCTCCCAGACCCATTCGATTCCCAGCATCCCACAACAAGTCCCCTGACCCCCCAAACTCTTGGAATGCATCAAAAATCCCAAACATTTTTCTGGGAATTCTGGGGGTGCATGATTTCACGGAGGAATTGGGAGGATGCCTGGTCACAGCATTAGTGACTCAGAGAATCCTGGAAAAAGCAGAGGACACAACTGAAGCTGGAAGCTGATCTGATTCCCCTTTTCGGGACTTCGGGGTGCTGTCCACACTGCCTGGGGAAATCCTGGACACACCAGGAGAAGGGAAGGAACCCTGAACAAAACCCGAGATCCCCCCAGAGGAGGATGAATGCCCAGCACCACTCGGAATTAAAGTCTCAGAACCAGGTGCTCTGTTTTGTTTTCAAGAAAGTCTCTGTTACAATCATTCTGTTCAAAGCTCTCCATTAAAGCCCTGGAGACAGGCATTAGTTTGACCAAAGTCTCTTCCTTTTTGACAGAGACTAGACTGTGAATTTTCCAGTTTATTTGGTCCCAGAAATCAAAGGTAAAAGCAGATGTCAAGTCTGTATTTTGAGTATTCACTTTTACCCGGATTTATAAGTCTTTTAGTACATGCTTTGAGATGTCTGAATGTCCTTTACCCTGTAAAATTGTCTCAAGCCAGTAAAAGACATCCCATTCTGGTTTAGAGCGATGTTTTCCCATCTTGTTGCCCAGGAGCCCCTAGAGTTGCTACTTATTACTGACAGGGGTATCAGCTACAGACAGCAAAGGGGACGATCCATTCCTCCTTTTAACAGCCTGGGCCTCCAGCAATGGCACTGCTCATGGTCTTCTTTTTATTTTTATATTCC
>NW_027099084.1:0-70044 GCF_037042795.1 Molothrus aeneus | reverse complement strand
TGTGCCTGCGTGCTGCAGCTTGCATCTCGCCTTTGGGAAGCTGCCGCTCGCCGATTCTCCCGGAGGCGAAGAAGCGGCTTCTTCGCACACAGAGCATTGTGGCGAGCGCAGGGAGCTCCTGAGAGCGGTTTGTGCCGAAAGAAGCCCGGGACCGGCACTTAGCTTCGGAGAGCTGCGTATCTGCGTCTTCTGCGTGTCTTGCCGCTCTACACTCAGCAAAAAGCTTTTCCACCATATCTTGCAAGGAGAAACTCTGCCAGGAAAGAAAACATCCAAAATCTTGTTCTAAAGCTTGCACGGGGGTCTGCAAAGAGTTTGGCAAGAATGAAAGGTAGTTGTCCAAAACTCGTTCTTTTCCAATAGAATAACCATGGAAAAGGCAGGAGAGTGGTAAAGTACTGTTTTCTCGAAGTCTGAAGGCTGCCCACACTGTGCCTGTGTGCTGCAGCTTGCATCTTCGCCTTTGGGAAGCTGCCGCTCGCCGATTCTCCCGGAGGCGAAGAAGCGGCTTCTTCGCACACAGAGCATTGTGGCGAGCGCAGGGAGCTCCTGAGAGCGGTTTGTGCCGAAAGAAGCCCGGGACCGGCACTTAGCTTCGGAGAGCTGCGTATCTGCGTCTTCTGCGTGTCTTGCCGCTCTACACTCAGTAAAAAGCTTTTCCACCATATCTTGCAAGGAGAAACTCTGCCAGGAAAGAAAACATCCAAAATCTTGTTCTAAAGCTTGCACGGGGGTCTGCAAAGAGTTTGGCAAGAATGAAAGGTAGTTGTCCAAAACTCGTTCTTTTCCAATAGAATAACCATGGAAAAGGCAGGAGAGTGGTAAAGTACTGTTTTCTCTAAGTTTGAAGGCTGCCCACACTGTGCCTGTGTGCTGCAGCTTGCATCTTCGCCTTTGGGAAGCTGCCGCTCGCCGATTCTCCCGGAGGCGAAGAAGCGGCTTCTTCGCACACAGAGCATTGTGGCGAGCGCAGGGAGCTCCTGAGAGCGGTTTGTGCCGAAAGAAGCCCGGGACCGGCACTTAGCTTCGGAGAGCTGCGTATCTGCGTCTTCTGCGTGTCTTGCCGCTCTACACTCAGCAAAAAGCTTTTCCACCATATCTTGCAAGGAGAAACTCTGCCAGGAAAGAAAACATCCAAAATCTTGTTCTAAAGCTTGCACGGGGGTCTGCAAAGAGTTTGGCAAGAATGAAAGGTAGTTGTCCAAAACTCGTTCTTTTCCAATAGAATAACCATGGAAAAGGCAGGAGAGTGGTAAAGTACTGTTTTCTCTAAGTCTGAAGGCTGCCCACACTGTGCCTGCGTGCTGCAGCTTGCATCTTCGCCTTTGGGAAGCTGCCGCTCGCCGATTCTCCCGGAGGCGAAGAAGCGGCTTCTTCGCACACAGAGCATTGTGGCGAGCGCAGGGAGCTCCTGAGAGCGGTTTGTGCCGAAAGAAGCCCGGGACCGGCACTTAGCTTCGGAGAGCTGCGTATCTGCGTCTTCTGCGTGTCTTGCCGCTCTACACTCAGCCAAAAGCTTTTCCACCATATCTTGCAAGGAGAAACTCTGCCAGGAAAGAAAACATCCAAAATCTTGTTCTAAAGCTTGCACGGGGGTCTGCAAAGAGTTTGGCAAGAATGAAAGGTAGTTGTCCAAAACTCGTTCTTTTCCAATAGAATAACCATGGAAAAGGCAGGAGAGTGGGTAAAGTACTGTTTTCTCTAAGTCTGAAGGCTGCCCACACTGTGCCTGTGTGCTGCAGCTTGCATCTTCGCCTTTGGGAAGCTGCCGCTCGCCGATTCTCCAGGAGGCGAAGAAGCGGCTTCTTCGCACACAGAGCATTGTGGCGAGCGCAGGGAGCTCCTGAGAGCGGTTTGTGCCGAAAGAAGCCCGGGACCGGCACTTAGCTTCGGAGAGCTGCGTATCTGCGTCTTCTGCGTGTCTTGCCGCTCTACACTCAGCAAAAAGCTTTTCCACCATATCTTGCAAGGAGAAACTCTGCCAGGAAAGAAAACATCCAAAATCTTCTTCTAAAGCTTGCAAGGGGGTCTGCAAAGCGTTTGGCAAGAATGAAAGGTAGTTGTCCAAAACTCGTTCTTTTCCAATAGAATAACCATGGAAAAGGCAGGAGAGTGGTAAAGTACTGTTTTCTCTAAGTCTGAAGGCTGCCCACACTGTGCCTGCGTGCTGCAGCTTGCATCTTCGCCTTTGGGAAGCTGCCGCTCGCCGATTCTCCAGGAGGCGAAGAAGCGGCTTCTTCGCACACAGAGCATTGTGGCGAGCGCAGGGAGCTCCTGAGAGCGGTTTGTGCCGAAAGAAGCCCGGGACCGGCACTTAGCTTCGGAGAGCTGCGTATCTGCGTCTTCTGCGTGTCTTGCCGCTCTACACTCAGCAAAAAGCTTTTCCACCATATCTTGCAAGGAGAAACTCTGCCAGGAAAGAAAACATCCAAAATCTTCTTCTAAAGCTTGCACGGGGGTCTGCAAAGAGTTTGGCAAGAATGAAAGGTAGTTGTCCAAAACTCGTTCTTTTCCAATAGAATAACCATGGAAAAGGCAGGAGAGTGGTAAAGTACTGTTTTCTCGAAGTCTGAAGGCTGCCCACACTGTGCCTGCGTGCTGCAGCTTGCATCTTCGCCTTTGGGAAGCTGCCGCTCGCCGATTCTCCCGGAGGCGAAGAAGCGGCTTCTTCGCACACAGAGCATTGTGGCGAGCGCAGGGAGCTCCTGAGAGCGGTTTGTGCCGAAAGAAGCCCGGGACCGGCACTTAGCTTCGGAGAGCTGCGTATCTGCGTCTTCTGCGTGTCTTGCCGCTCTACACTCAGCAAAAAGCTTTTCCACCATATCTTGCAAGGAGAAACTCTGCCAGGAAAGAAAACATCCAAAATCTTGTTCTAAAGCTTGCACGGGGGTCTGCAAAGAGTTTGGCAAGAATGAAAGGTAGTTGTCCAAAACTCGTTCTTTTCCAATAGAATAACCATGGAAAAGGCAGGAGAGTGGTAAAGTACTGTTTTCTCTAAGTCTGAAGGCTGCCCACACTGTGCCTGCGTGCTGCAGCTTGCATCTTCGCCTTTGGGAAGCTGCCGCTCGCCGATTCTCCCGGAGGCGAAGAAGCGGCTTCTTCGCACACAGAGCATTGTGGCGAGCGCAGGGAGCTCCTGAGAGCGGTTTGTGCCGAAAGAAGCCCGGGACCGGCACTTAGCTTCGGAGAGCTGCGTATCTGCGTCTTCTGCGTGTCTTGCCGCTCTACACTCAGCAAAAAGCTTTTCCACCATATCTTGCAAGGAGAAACTCTGCCAGGAAAGAAAACATCCAAAATCTTGTTCTAAAGCTTGCACGGGGGTCTGCAAAGAGTTTGGCAAGAATGAAAGGTAGTTGTCCAAAACTCGTTCTTTTCCAATAGAATAACCATGGAAAAAGGCAGGAGAGTGGTAAAGTACTGTTTTCTCGAAGTCTGAAGGCTGCCCACACTGTGCCTGTGTGCTGCAGCTTGCATCTTCGCCTTTGGGAAGCTGCCGCTCGCCGATTCTCCCGGAGGCGAAGAAGCGGCTTCTTCGCACACAGAGCATTGTGGCGAGCGCAGGGAGCTCCTGAGAGCGGTTTGTGCCGAAAGAAGCCCGGGACCGGCACTTAGCTTCGGAGAGCTGCGTATCTGCGTCTTCTGCGTGTCTTGCCGCTCTACACTCAGTAAAAAGCTTTTCCACCATATCTTGCAAGGAGAAACTCTGCCAGGAAAGAAAACATCCAAAATCTTGTTCTAAAGCTTGCACGGGGGTCTGCAAAGAGTTTGGCAAGAATGAAAGGTAGTTGTCCAAAACTCGTTCTTTTCCAATAGAATAACCATGGAAAAGGCAGGAGAGTGGTAAAGTACTGTTTTCTCTAAGTTTGAAGGCTGCCCACACTGTGCCTGCGTGCTGCAGCTTGCATCTTCGCCTTTGGGAAGCTGCCGCTCGCCGATTCTCCCGGAGGCGAAGAAGCGGCTTCTTCGCACACAGAGCATTGTGGCGAGCGCAGGGAGCTCCTGAGAGCGGTTTGTGCCGAAAGAAGCCCGGGACCGGCACTTAGCTTCGGAGAGCTGCGTCTGCGTCTTCTGCGTGTCTTGCCGCTCTACACTCAGCAAAAAGCTTTTCCACCATATCTTGCAAGGAGAAACTCTGCCAGGAAAGAAAACATCCAAAATCTTGTTCTAAAGCTTGCACGGGGGTCTGCAAAGAGTTTGGCAAGAATGAAAGGTAGTTGTCCAAAACTCGTTCTTTTCCAATAGAATAACCATGGAAAAGGCAGGAGAGTGGTAAAGTACTGTTTTCTCTAAGTCTGAAGGCTGCCCACACTGTGCCTGCGTGCTGCAGCTTGCATCTTCGCCTTTGGGAAGCTGCCGCTCGCCGATTCTCCCGGAGGCGAAGAAGCGGCTTCTTCGCACACAGAGCATTGTGGCGAGCGCAGGGAGCTCCTGAGAGCGGTTTGTGCCGAAAGAAGCCCGGGACCGGCACTTAGCTTCGGAGAGCTGCGTATCTGCGTCTTCTGCGTGTCTTGCCGCTCTACACTCAGCCAAAAGCTTTTCCACCATATCTTGCAAGGAGAAACTCTGCCAGGAAAGAAAACATCCAAAATCTTGTTCTAAAGCTTGCACGGGGGTCTGCAAAGAGTTTGGCAAGAATGAAAGGTAGTTGTCCAAAACTCGTTCTTTTCCAATAGAATAACCATGGAAAAGGCAGGAGAGTGGTAAAGTACTGTTTTCTCTAAGTCTGAAGGCTGCCCACACTGTGCCTGTGTGCTGCAGCTTGCATCTTCGCCTTTGGGAAGCTGCCGCTCGCCGATTCTCCAGGAGGCGAAGAAGCGGCTTCTTCGCACACAGAGCATTGTGGCGAGCGCAGGGAGCTCCTGAGAGCGGTTTGTGCCGAAAGAAGCCCGGGACCGGCACTTAGCTTCGGAGAGCTGCGTATCTGCGTCTTCTGCGTGTCTTGCCGCTCTACACTCAGCAAAAAGCTTTTCCACCATATCTTGCAAGGAGAAACTCTGCCAGGAAAGAAAACATCCAAAATCTTGTTCTAAAGCTTGCAAGGGGGTCTGCAAAGCGTTTGGCAAGAATGAAAGGTAGTTGTCCAAAACTCGTTCTTTTCCAATAGAATAACCATGGAAAAGGCAGGAGAGTGGTAAAGTACTGTTTTCTCTAAGTCTGAAGGCTGCCCACACTGTGCCTGCGTGCTGCAGCTTGCATCTTCGCCTTTGGGAAGCTGCCGCTCGCCGATTCTCCCGGAGGCGAAGAAGCGGCTTCTTCGCACACAGAGCATTGTGGCGAGCGCAGGGAGCTCCTGAGAGCGGTTTGTGCCGAAAGAAGCCCGGGACCGGCACTTAGCTTCGGAGAGCTGCGTATCTGCGTCTTCTGCGTGTCTTGCCGCTCTACACTCAGCAAAAAGCTTTTCCACCATATCTTGCAAGGAGAAACTCTGCCAGGAAAGAAAACATCCAAAATCTTGTTCTAAAGCTTGCACGGGGGTCTGCAAAGAGTTTGGCAAGAATGAAAGGTAGTTGTCCAAAACTCGTTCTTTTCCAATAGAATAACCATGGAAAAGGCAGGAGAGTGGTAAAGTACTGTTTTCTCGAAGTCTGAAGGCTGCCCACACTGTGCCTGTGTGCTGCAGCTTGCATCTTCGCCTTTGGGAAGCTGCCGCTCGCCGATTCTCCCGGAGGCGAAGAAGCGGCTTCTTCGCACACAGAGCATTGTGGCGAGCGCAGGGAGCTCCTGAGAGCGGTTTGTGCCGAAAGAAGCCCGGGACCGGCACTTAGCTTCGGAGAGCTGCGTATCTGCGTCTTCTGCGTGTCTTGCCGCTCTACACTCAGTAAAAAGCTTTTCCACCATATCTTGCAAGGAGAAACTCTGCCAGGAAAGAAAACATCCAAAATCTTGTTCTAAAGCTTGCACGGGGGTCTGCAAAGAGTTTGGCAAGAATGAAAGGTAGTTGTCCAAAACTCGTTCTTTTCCAATAGAATAACCATGGAAAAGGCAGGAGAGTGGTAAAGTACTGTTTTCTCTAAGTTTGAAGGCTGCCCACACTGTGCCTGTGTGCTGCAGCTTGCATCTTCGCCTTTGGGAAGCTGCCGCTCGCCGATTCTCCCGGAGGCGAAGAAGCGGCTTCTTCGCACACAGAGCATTGTGGCGAGCGCAGGGAGCTCCTGAGAGCGGTTTGTGCCGAAAGAAGCCCGGGACCGGCACTTAGCTTCGGAGAGCTGCGTATCTGCGTCTTCTGCGTGTCTTGCCGCTCTACACTCAGCAAAAAGCTTTTCCACCATATCTTGCAAGGAGAAACTCTGCCAGGAAAGAAAACATCCAAAATCTTGTTCTAAAGCTTGCACGGGGGTCTGCAAAGAGTTTGGCAAGAATGAAAGGTAGTTGTCCAAAACTCGTTCTTTTCCAATAGAATAACCATGGAAAAGGCAGGAGAGTGGTAAAGTACTGTTTTCTCTAAGTCTGAAGGCTGCCCACACTGTGCCTGCGTGCTGCAGCTTGCATCTTCGCCTTTGGGAAGCTGCCGCTCGCCGATTCTCCCGGAGGCGAAGAAGCGGCTTCTTCGCACACAGAGCATTGTGGCGAGCGCAGGGAGCTCCTGAGAGCGGTTTGTGCCGAAAGAAGCCCGGGACCGGCACTTAGCTTCGGAGAGCTGCGTATCTGCGTCTTCTGCGTGTCTTGCCGCTCTACACTCAGCCAAAAGCTTTTCCACCATATCTTGCAAGGAGAAACTCTGCCAGGAAAGAAAACATCCAAAATCTTGTTCTAAAGCTTGCACGGGGGTCTGCAAAGAGTTTGGCAAGAATGAAAGGTAGTTGTCCAAAACTCGTTCTTTTCCAATAGAATAACCATGGAAAAGGCAGGAGAGTGGTAAAGTACTGTTTTCTCTAAGTCTGAAGGCTGCCCACACTGTGCCTGTGTGCTGCAGCTTGCATCTTCGCCTTTGGGAAGCTGCCGCTCGCCGATTCTCCAGGAGGCGAAGAAGCGGCTTCTTCGCACACAGAGCATTGTGGCGAGCGCAGGGAGCTCCTGAGAGCGGTTTGTGCCGAAAGAAGCCCGGGACCGGCACTTAGCTTCGGAGAGCTGCGTATCTGCGTCTTCTGCGTGTCTTGCCGCTCTACACTCAGCAAAAAGCTTTTCCACCATATCTTGCAAGGAGAAACTCTGCCAGGAAAGAAAACATCCAAAATCTTGTTCTAAAGCTTGCAAGGGGGTCTGCAAAGCGTTTGGCAAGAATGAAAGGTAGTTGTCCAAAACTCGTTCTTTTCCAATAGAATAACCATGGAAAAGGCAGGAGAGTGGTAAAGTACTGTTTTCTCTAAGTCTGAAGGCTGCCCACACTGTGCCTGCGTGCTGCAGCTTGCATCTTCGCCTTTGGGAAGCTGCCGCTCGCCGATTCTCCCGGAGGCGAAGAAGCGGCTTCTTCGCACACAGAGCATTGTGGCGAGCGCAGGGAGCTCCTGAGAGCGGTTTGTGCCGAAAGAAGCCCGGGACCGGCACTTAGCTTCGGAGAGCTGCGTATCTGCGTCTTCTGCGTGTCTTGCCGCTCTACACTCAGCAAAAAGCTTTTCCACCATATCTTGCAAGGAGAAACTCTGCCAGGAAAGAAAACATCCAAAATCTTGTTCTAAAGCTTGCACGGGGGTCTGCAAAGAGTTTGGCAAGAATGAAAGGTAGTTGCAAAACTCGTTCTTTTCCAATAGAATAACCATGGAAAAGGCAGGGAGAGTGGTAAAGTACTGTTTTCTCGAAGTCTGAAGGCTGCCCACACTGTGCCTGCGTGCTGCAGCTTGCATCTTCGCCTTTGGGAAGCTGCCGCTCGCCGATTCTCCCGGAGGCGAAGAAGCGGCTTCTTCGCACACAGAGCATTGTGGCGAGCGCAGGGAGCTCCTGAGAGCGGTTTGTGCCGAAAGAAGCCCGGGACCGGCACTTAGCTTCGGAGAGCTGCGTATCTGCGTCTTCTGCGTGTCTTGCCGCTCTATACACTCAGCCAAAAAGCTTTTCCACCATATCTTGCAAGGAGAAACTCTGCCAGGAAAGAAAAACATCCAAAATCTTGTTCTAAAGCTTGCACGGGGGTCTGCAAAGAGTTTGGCAAGAATGAAAGGTAGTTGTCCAAAACTCGTTCTTTTCCAATAGAATAACCATGGAAAAGGCAGGAGAGTGGTAAAGTACTGTTTTCTCTAAGTCTGAAGGCTGCCCACACTGTGCCTGTGTGCTGCAGCTTGCATCTTCGCCTTTGGGAAGCTGCCGCTCGCCGATTCTCCCGGAGGCGAAGAAGCGGCTTCTTCGCACACAGAGCATTGTGGCGAGCGCAGGGAGCTCCTGAGAGCGGTTTGTGCCGAAAGAAGCCCGGGACCGGCACTTAGCTTCGGAGAGCTGCGTATCCGCGTCTTCTGCGTGTCTTGCCGCTCTACACTCAGCAAAAAGCTTTTCCACCATATCTTGCAAGGAGAAACTCTGCCAGGAAAGAAAACATCCAAAATCTTGTTCTAAAGCTTGCACGGGGGTCTGCAAAGAGTTTGGCAAGAATGAAAGGTAGTTGTCCAAAACTCGTTCTTTTCCAATAGAATAACCATGGAAAAGGCAGGAGAGTGGTAAAGTACTGTTTTCTCTAAGTCTGAATGCTGCCCCCACTGTGCCTGTGTGCTGCAGCTTGCATCTTCGCCTTTGGGAAGCTGCCGCTCGCCGATTCTCCCGCAGGCGAAGAAGCGGCTTCTTCGCACACAGAGCATTGTGGCGAGCGCAGGGAGCTCCTGAGAGCGGTTTGTGCCGAAAGAAGCCCGGGACCGGCACTTAGCTTCGGAGAGCTGCGTATCTGCGTCTTCTGCGTGTCTTGCCGCTCTACACTCAGCAAAAAGCTTTTCCACCATATCTTGCAAGGAGAAACTCTGCCAGGAAAGAAAACATCCAAAATCTTGTTCTAAAGCTTGCACGGGGTCTGCAAAGAGTTTGGCAAGAATGAAAGGTAGTTGTCCAAACCTCGTTCTTTTCCAATAGAATAACCATGGAAAAGGCAGAGAGTGGTAAAGTACTGTTTCTCTAAGTCTGAAGGCTGCCCACACTGTGCCTGTGTGCTGCAGCTTGCATCTTCGCCTTTGGCAAGCTGCCGCTCGCCGATTCTCCCGCAGGCGAAGAAGCGGCTTCTTCGCACACAGAGCATTGTGGCGAGCGCAGGGAGCTCCTGAGAGCGGTTTGTGCCGAAAGAAGCCCGGGCCGGCACTTAGCTTCGGAGAGCTGCGTATCTGCGTCTTCTGCGTGTCTTGCCGCTCAACACTCAGCCAAAAGCTTTTTCACCATATCTTGCAAGGAGAAACTCTGCCAGGGAAGAAAACATCCAAAATCTTGTTCTAAAGCTTGCACGGGGGTCTGCAAAGAGTTTGGCAAGAATGAAAGGTAGTTGTCCAAAACTCGTTCTTTTCCAATAGAATAACCATGGAAAAGGCAGGAGAGTGGTAAAGTACTGTTTTCTCTAAGTCTGAAGGCTGCCCACATTGTGCCTGTGTGCTGCAGCTTGCATCTTCGCCTTTGGGAAGCTGCCGCTCGCCGATTCTCCCGGAGGCGAAGAAGCGGCTTCTTCGCACACAGAGCATTGTGGCGAGCGCAGGGAGCTCCTGAGAGCGGTTTGTGCCGAAAGAAGCCCGGGACCGGCACTTAGCTTCGGAGAGCTGCGTATCTGCGTCTTCTGCGTGTCCTTGCCGCTCTACACTCAGCCAAAAGCTTTTCCACCATATCTTGCAAGGAGAAACTCTGCCAGGAAAGAAAACATCCAAAATCTTGTTCTAAAGCTTGCACGGGGGTCTGCAAAGAGTTTGGCAAGAATGAAAGGTAGTTGTCCAAAACTCGTTCTTTTCCAATAGAATAACCATGGAAAAGGCAGGAGAGTGGTAAAGTACTGTTTTCTCTAAGTCTGAAGGCTGCCCACACTGTGCCTGTGTGCTGCAGCTTGCATCTTCGCCTTTGGGAAGCTGCCGCTCGCCGATTCTCCCGCAGGCGAAGAAGCGGCTTCTTCGCACACAGAGCATTGTGGCGAGCGCAGGGAGCTCCTGAGAGCGGTTTGTGCCGAAAGAAGCCCGGGACTGGCACTTAGCTTCGGAGAGCTGCGTATCTGCGTCTTCTGCGTGTCTTGCCGCTCTACACTCAGCAAAAAGCTTTTCCACCATATCTTGCAAGGAGAAACTCTGCCAGGAAAGAAAACATCCAAAATCTTGTTCTAAAGCTTGCACGGGGGTCTGCAAAGAGTTTGGCAAGAATGAAAGGTAGTTGTCCAAAACTCGTTCTTTTCCAATAGAATAACCATGGAAAACGCAGGAGAGTGGTAAAGTACTGTTTTCTCTAAGTCTGAAGGCTGCCCACACTGTGCCTGTGTGCTGCAGCTTGCATCTTCGCCTTTGGGAAGCTGCCGCTCGCCGATTCTCCCGCAGGCGAAGAAGCGGCTTCTCCGCACACAGAGCATTGTGGCGAGCGCAGGGAGCTCCTGAGAGCGGTTTGTGCCGAAAGAAGCCCGGGACCGGCACTTAGCTTCGGAGAGCTGCGTATCTGCGTCTTCTGCGTGTCTTGCCGCTCTACACTCAGCCAAAAGCTTTTCCACCATATCTTGCAAGGAGAAACTCTGCCAGGAAAGAAAACATCCAAAATCTTGTTCTAAAGCTTGCACGGGGGTCTGCAAAGAGTTTGGCAAGAATGAAAGGTAGTTGTCCAAAACTCGTTCTTTTCCAATAGAATAACCATGGAAAAGGCAGGAGAGTGGTAAAGTACTGTTTTCTCTAAGTCTGAAGGCTGCCCACACTGTGCCTGTGTGCTGCAGCTTGCATCTTCGCCTTTGGGAAGCTGCCGCTCGCCGATTCTCCCGGAGGCGAAGAAGCGGCTTCTTCGCACACAGAGCATTGTGGCGAGCGCAGGGAGCTCCTGAGAGCGGTTTGTGCCGAAAGAAGCCCGGGACCGGCACTTAGCTTCGGAGAGCTGCGTATCTGCGTCTTCTGCGTGTCTTGCCGCTCTACACTCAGCCAAAAGCTTTTCCACCATATCTTGCAAGGAGAAACTCTGCCAGGAAAGAAAACATCCAAATCTTGTTCTAAAGCTTGCACGGGGGTCTGCAAAGAGTTTGGCAAGAATGAAAGGTAGTTGTCCAAAACTCGTTCTTTTCCAATAGAATAACCATGGAAAAGGCAGGAGAGTGGTAAAGTACTGTTTTCTCTAAGTCTGAATGCTGCCCACACTGTGCCTGTGTGCTGCAGCTTGCATCTTCGCCTTTGGGAAGCTGCCGCTCGCCGATTCTCCCGGAGGCGAAGAAGCGGCTTCTTCGCACACAGAGCATTGTGGCGAGCGCAGGGAGCTCCTGAGAGCGGTTTGTGCCGAAAGAAGCCCGGGACCGGCACTTAGCTTCGGAGAGCTGCGTATCCGCGTCTTCTGCGTGTCTTGCCGCTCTACACTCAGCAAAAAGCTTTTCCACCATATCTTGCAAGGAGAAACTCTGCCAGGAAAGAAAACATCCAAAATCTTGTTCTAAAGCTTGCACGGGGGTCTGCAAAGAGTTTGGCAAGAATGAAAGGTAGTTGTCCAAAACTCGTTCTTTTCCAATAGAATAACCATGGAAAAGGCAGGAGAGTGGTAAAGTACTGTTTTCTCTAAGTCTGAATGCTGCCCACACTGTGCCTGTGTGCTGCAGCTTGCATCTTCGCCTTTGGGAAGCTGCCGCTCGCCGATTCTCCCGCAGGCGAAGAAGCGGCTTCTTCGCACACAGAGCATTGTGGCGAGCGCAGGGAGCTCCTGAGAGCGGTTTGTGCCGAAAGAAGCCCGGGACCGGCACTTAGCTTCGGAGAGCTGCGTATCTGCGTCTTCTGCGTGTCTTGCCGCTCTACACTCAGCAAAAAGCTTTTCCACCATATCTTGCAAGGAGAAACTCTGCCAGGAAAGAAAACATCCAAAATCTTGTTCTAAAGCTTGCACGGGGGTCTGCAAAGAGTTTGGCAAGAATGAAAGGTAGTTGTCCAAACCTCGTTCTTTTCCAATAGAATAACCATGGAAAAGGCAGGAGAGTGGTAAAGTACTGTTTTCTCTAAGTCTGAAGGCTGCCCACACTGTGCCTGTGTGCTGCAGCTTGCATCTTCGCCTTTGGCAAGCTGCCGCTCGCCGATTCTCCCGGAGGCGAAGAAGCGGCTTCTTCGCACACAGAGCATTGTGGCGAGCGCAGGGAGCTCCTGAGAGCGGTTTGTGCCGAAAGAAGCCCGGGACCGGCACTTAGCTTCGGAGAGCTGCGTATCCGCGTCTTCTGCGTGTCTTGCCGCTCTACACTCAGCAAAAAGCTTTTCCACCATATCTTGCAAGGAGAAACTCTGCCAGGAAAGAAAACATCCAAAATCTTGTTCTAAAGCTTGCACGGGGGTCTGCAAAGAGTTTGGCAAGAATGAAAGGTAGTTGTCCAAAACTCGTTCTTTTCCAATAGAATAACCATGGAAAAGGCAGGAGAGTGGTAAAGTACTGTTTTCTCTAAGTCTGAAGGCTGCCCACACTGTGCCTGTGTGCTGCAGCTTGCATCTTCGCCTTTGGGAAGCTGCCGCTCGCCGATTCTCCCGGAGGCGAAGAAGCGGCTTCTTCGCACACAGAGCATTGTGGCGAGCGCAGGGAGCTCCTGAGAGCGGTTTGTGCCGAAAGAAGCCCGGGACCGGCACTTAGCTTCGGAGAGCTGCGTATCTGCGTCTTCTGCGTGTCTTGCCGCTCAACACTCAGCCAAAAGCTTTTTCACCATATCTTGCAAGGAGAAACTCTGCCAGGAAAGAAAACATCCAAAATCTTGTTCTAAAGCTTGCACGGGGGTCTGCAAAGAGTTTGGCAAGAATGAAAGGTAGTTGTCCAAAACTCGTTCTTTTCCAATAGAATAACCATGGAAAAGGCAGGAGAGTGGTAAAGTACTGTTTTCTCTAAGTCTGAAGGCTGCCCACACTGTGCCTGTGTGCTGCAGCTTGCATCTTCGCCTTTGGGAAGCTGCCGCTCGCCGATTCTCCCGGAGGCGAAGAAGCGGCTTCTTCGCACACAGAGCATTGTGGCGAGCGCAGGGAGCTCCTGAGAGCGGTTTGTGCCGAAAGAAGCCCGGGACTGGCACTTAGCTTCGGAGAGCTGCGTATCTGCGTCTTCTGCGTGTCTTGCCGCTCTACACTCAGCAAAAAGCTTTTCCACCATATCTTGCAAGGAGAAACTCTGCCAGGAAAGAAAACATCCAAAATCTTGTTCTAAAGCTTGCACGGGGGTCTGCAAAGAGTTTGGCAAGAATGAAAGGTAGTTGTCCAAAACTCGTTCTTTTCCAATAGAATAACCATGGAAAAGGCAGGAGAGTGGTAAAGTACTGTTTTCTCTAAGTCTGAAGGCTGCCCACACTGTGCCTGTGTGCTGCAGCTTGCATCTTCGCCTTTGGGAAGCTGCCGCTCGCCGATTCTCCCGCAGGCGAAGAAGCGGCTTCTTCGCACACAGAGCATTGTGGCGAGCGCAGGGAGCTCCTGAGAGCGGTTTGTGCCGAAAGAAGCCCGGGACCGGCACTTAGCTTCGGAGAGCTGCGTATCTGCGTCTTCTGCGTGTCTTGCCGCTCTACACTCAGCAAAAAGCTTTTCCACCATATCTTGCAAGGAGAAACTCTGCCAGGAAAGAAAACATCCAAAATCTTGTTCTAAAGCTTGCACGGAGGTCTGCAAAGAGTTTGGCAAGAATGAAAGGTAGTTGTCCAAAACTCGTTCTTTTCCAATAGAATAACCATGGAAAAGGCAGGAGAGTGGTAAAGTACTGTTTTCTCTAAGTCTGAAGGCTGCCCACACTGTGCCTGTGTGCTGCAGCTTGCATCTTCGCCTTTGGGAAGCTGCCGCTCGCCGATTCTCCCGCAGGCGAAGAAGCGGCTTCTTCGCACACAGAGCATTGTGGCGAGCGCAGGGAGCTCCTGAGAGCGGTTTGTGCCGAAAGAAGCCCGGGACCGGCACTTAGCTTCGGAGAGCTGCGTATCTGCGTCTTCTGCGTGTCTTGCCGCTCTACACTCAGCCAAAAGCTTTTCCACCATATCTTGCAAGGAGAAACTCTGCCAGGAAAGAAAACATCCAAAATCTTGTTCTAAAGCTTGCACGGGGGTCTGCAAAGAGTTTGGCAAGAATGAAAGGTAGTTGTCCAAAACTCGTTCTTTTCCAATAGAATAACCATGGAAAAGGCAGGAGAGTGGTAAAGTACTGTTTTCTCTAAGTCTGAAGGCTGCCCACACTGTGCCTGTGTGCTGCAGCTTGCATCTTCGCCTTTGGGAAGCTGCCGCTCGCCGATTCTCCCGGAGGCGAAGAAGCGGCTTCTTCGCACACAGAGCATTGTGGCGAGCGCAGGGAGCTCCTGAGAGCGGTTTGTGCCGAAAGAAGCCCGGGACCGGCACTTAGCTTCGGAGAGCTGCGTATCTGCGTCTTCTGCGTGTCTTGCCGCTCTACACTCAGCCAAAAGCTTTTCCACCATATCTTGCAAGGAGAAACTCTGCCAGGAAAGAAAACATCCAAAATCTTGTTCTAAAGCTTGCACGGGGGTCTGCAAAGAGTTTGGCAAGAATGAAAGGTAGTTGTCCAAAACTCGTTCTTTTCCAATAGAATAACCATGGAAAAGGCAGGAGAGTGGTAAAGTACTGTTTTCTCTAAGTCTGAAGGCTGCCCACACTGTGCCTGTGTGCTGCAGCTTGCATCTTCGCCTTTGGGAAGCTGCCGCTCGCCGATTCTCCCGGAGGCGAAGAAGCGGCTTCTTCGCACACAGAGCATTGTGGCGAGCGCAGGGAGCTCCTGAGAGCGGTTTGTGCCGAAAGAAGCCCGGGACCGGCACTTAGCTTCGGAGAGCTGCGTATCCGCGTCTTCTGCGTGTCTTGCCGCTCTACACTCAGCAAAAAGCTTTTCCACCATATCTTGCAAGGAGAAACTCTGCCAGGAAAGAAAACATCCAAAATCTTGTTCTAAAGCTTGCACGGGGGTCTGCAAAGAGTTTGGCAAGAATGAAAGGTAGTTGTCCAAAACTCGTTCTTTTCCAATAGAATAACCATGGAAAAGGCAGGAGAGTGGTAAAGTACTGTTTTCTCTAAGTCTGAATGCTGCCCACACTGTGCCTGTGTGCTGCAGCTTGCATCTTCGCCTTTAGGAAGCTGCCGCTCGCCGATTCTCCCGGAGGCGAAGAAGCGGCTTCTTCGCACACAGAGCATTGTGGCGAGCGCAGGGAGCTCCTGAGAGCGGTTTGTGCCGAAAGAAGCCCGGGACCGGCACTTAGCTTCGGAGAGCTGCGTATCTGCGTCTTCTGCGTGTCTTGCCGCTCTACACTCAGCAAAAAGCTTTTCCACCATATCTTGCAAGGAGAAACTCTGCCAGGAAAGAAAACATCCAAAATCTTGTTCTAAAGCTTGCACGGGGGTCTGCAAAGAGTTTGGCAAGAATGAAAGGTAGTTGTCCAAACCTCGTTCTTTTCCAATAGAATAACCATGGAAAAGGCAGGAGAGTGGTAAAGTACTGTTTTCTCTAAGTCTGAAGGCTGCCCACACTGTGCCTGTGTGCTGCAGCTTGCATCTTCGCCTTTGGGAAGCTGCCGCTCGCCGATTCTCCCGGAGGCGAAGAAGCGGCTTCTTCGCACACAGAGCATTGTGGCGAGCGCAGGGAGCTCCTGAGAGCGGTTTGTGCCGAAAGAAGCCCGGGACCGGCACTTAGCTTCGGAGAGCTGCGTATCCGCGTCTTCTGCGTGTCTTGCCGCTCTACACTCAGCAAAAAGCTTTTCCACCATATCTTGCAAGGAGAAACTCTGCCAGGAAAGAAAACATCCAAAATCTTGTTCTAAAGCTTGCACGGGGGTCTGCAAAGAGTTTGGCAAGAATGAAAGGTAGTTGTCCAAAACTCGTTCTTTTCCAATAGAATAACCATGGAAAAGGCAGGAGAGTGGTAAAGTACTGTTTTCTCTAAGTCTGAAGGCTGCCCACACTGTGCCTGTGTGCTGCAGCTTGCATCTTCGCCTTTGGGAAGCTGCCGCTCGCCGATTCTCCCGGAGGCGAAGAAGCGGCTTCTTCGCACACAGAGCATTGTGGAGGGCGCAGGGAGCTCCTGAGAGAGGTTTGTGCCGAAAGAAGCCCGGGACCGGCACTTAGCTTCGGAGAGCTGCGTATCCGCGTCTTCTGCGTGTCTTGCCGCTCTACACTCAGCAAAAAGCTTTTCCACCATATCTTGCAAGGAGAAACTCTGCCAGGAAAGAAAACATCCAAAATCTTGTTCTAAAGCTTGCACGGGGGTCTGCAAAGAGTTTGGCAAGAATGAAAGGTAGTTGTCCAAAACTCGTTCTTTTCCAATAGAATAACCATGGAAAAGGCAGGAGAGTGGTAAAGTACTGTTTTCTCTAAGTCTGAAGGCTGCCCACACTGTGCCTGTGTGCTGCAGCTTGCATCTTCGCCTTTGGGAAGCTGCCGCTCGCCGATTCTCCCGCAGGCGAAGAAGCGGCTTCTTCGCACACAGAGCATTGTGGCGAGCGCAGGGAGTTCCTGAGAGCGGTTTGTGCCGAAAGAAGCCCGGGACCGGCACTTAGCTTCGGAGAGCTGCGTATCTGCGTCTTCTGCGTGTCTTGCCGCTCTACACTCAGCAAAAAGCTTTTCCACCATATCTTGCAAGGAGAAACTCTGCCAGGAAAGAAAACATCCAAAATCTTGTTCTAAAGCTTGCACGGGGGTCTGCAAAGAGTTTGGCAAGAATGAAAGGTAGTTGTCCAAAACTCGTTCTTTTCCAATAGAATAACCATGGAAAAGGCAGGAGAGTGGTAAAGTACTGTTTTCTCTAAGTCTGAAGGCTGCCCACACTGTGCCTGTGTGCTGCAGCTTGCATCTTCGCCTTTGGGAAGCTGCCGCTCGCCGATTCTCCCGGAGGCGAAGAAGCGGCTTCTTCGCACACAGAGCATTGTGGCGAGCGCAGGGAGCTCCTGAGAGCGGTTTGTGCCGAAAGAAGCCCGGGACCGGCACTTAGCTTCGGAGAGCTGCGTATCTGCGTCTTCTGCGTGTCTTGCCGCTCTACACTCAGCCAAAAGCTTTTCCACCATATCTTGCAAGGAGAAACTCTGCCAGGAAAGAAAACATCCAAAATCTTGTTCTAAAGCTTGCACGGGGGTCTGCAAAGAGTTTGGCAAGAATGAAAGGTAGTTGTCCAAAACTCGTTCTTTTCCAATAGAATAACCATGGAAAAGGCAGGAGAGTGGTAAAGTACTGTTTTCTCTAAGTCTGAAGGCTGCCCACACTGTGCCTGTGTGCTGCAGCTTGCATCTTCGCCTTTGGGAAGCTGCCGCTCGCCGATTCTCCCGCAGGCGAAGAAGCGGCTTCTTCGCACACAGAGCATTGTGGCGAGCGCAGGGAGCTCCTGAGAGCGGTTTGTGCCGAAAGAAGCCCGGGACCGGCACTTAGCTTCGGAGAGCTGCGTATCTGCGTCTTCTGCGTGTCTTGCCGCTCTACACTCAGCAAAAAGCTTTTCCACCATATCTTGCAAGGAGAAACTCTGCCAGGAAAGAAAACATCCAAAATCTTGTTCTAAAGCTTGCACGGGGGTCTGCAAAGAGTTTGGCAAGAATGAAAGGTAGTTGTCCAAAACTCGTTCTTTTCCAATAGAATAACCATGGAAAAGGCAGGAGAGTGGTAAAGTACTGTTTTCTCTAAGTCTGAATGCTGCCCACACTGTGCCTGTGTGCTGCAGCTTGCATCTTCGCCTTTGGGAAGCTGCCGCTCGCCGATTCTCCCGGAGGCGAAGAAGCGGCTTCTTCGCACACAGAGCATTGTGGCGAGCGCAGGGAGCTCCTGAGAGCGGTTTGTGCCGAAAGAAGCCCGGGACCGGCACTTAGCTTCGGAGAGCTGCGTATCTGCGTCTTCTGCGTGTCTTGCCGCTCTACACTCAGCAAAAAGCTTTTCCACCATATCTTGCAAGGAGAAACTCTGCCAGGAAAGAAAACATCCAAAATCTTGTTCTAAAGCTTGCACGGGGGTCTGCAAAGAGCTTGGCAAGAATGAAAGGTAGTTGTCCAAAACTCGTTCTTTTCCAATAGAATAACCATGGAAAAGGCAGGAGAGTGGTAAAGTACTGTTTTCTCTAAGTCTGAAGGCTGCCCACACTGTGCCTGTGTGCTGCAGCTTGCATCTTCGCCTTTGGGAAGCTGCCGCTCGCCGATTCTCCCGGAGGCGAAGAAGCGGCTTCTTCGCACACAGAGCATTGTGGCGAGCGCAGGGAGCTCCTGAGAGCGGTTTGTGCCGAAAGAAGCCCGGGACCGGCACTTAGCTTCGGAGAGCTGCGTATCTGCGTCTTCTGCGTGTCTTGCCGCTCTACACTCAGCAAAAAGCTTTTCCAGCATATCTTGCAAGGAGAAACTCTGCCAGGAAAGAAAACATCCAAAATCTTGTTCTAAAGCTTGCACGGGGGTCTGCAAAGAGTTTGGCAAGAATGAAAGGTAGTTGTCCAAAACTCGTTCTTTTCCAATAGAATAACCATGGAAAAGGCAGGAGAGTGGTAAAGTACTGTTTTCTCTAAGTCTGAAGGCTGCCCACACTGTGCCTGTGTGCTGCAGCTTGCATCTTCGCCTTTGGGAAGCTGCCGCTCGCCGATTCTCCCGGAGTCGAAGAAGCGGCTTCTTCGCACACAGAGCATTGTGGAGGGCGCAGGGAGCTCCTGAGAGAGGTTTGTGCCGAAAGAAGCCCGGGACCGGCACTTAGCTTCGGAGAGCTGCGTATCCGCGTCTTCTGCGTGTCTTGCCGCTCTACACTCAGCAAAAAGCTTTTCCACCATATCTTGCAAGGAGAAACTCTGCCAGGAAAGAAAACATCCAAAAACTTGTTCTAAAGCTTGCACGGGGGTCTGCAAAGAGTTTGGCAAGAATGAAAGGTAGTTGTCCAAAACTCGTTCTTTTCCAATAGAATAACCATGGAAAAGGCAGGAGAGTGGTAAAGTACTGTTTTCTCTAAGTCTGAAGGCTGCCCACACTGTGCCTGTGTGCTGCAGCTTGCATCTTCGCCTTTGGGAAGCTGCCGCTCGCCGATTCTCCCGGAGGCGAAGAAGCGGCTTCTTCGCACACAGAGCATTGTGGCGAGCGCAGGGAGCTGCTGAGAGCGGTTTGTGCCGAAAGAAGCCCGGGACCGGCACTTAGCTTCGGAGAGCTGCGTATCTGCGTCTTCTGCGTGTCTTGCCGCTCTACACTCAGCCAAAAGCTTTTCCACCATATCTTGCAAGGAGAAACTCTGCCAGGAAAGAAAACATCCAAAATCTTGTTCTAAAGCTTGCACGGGGGTCTGCAAAGAGTTTGGCAAGAATGAAAGGTAGTTGTCCAAAACTCGTTCTTTTCCAATAGAATAACCATGGAAAAGGCAGGAGAGTGGTAAAGTACTGTTTTCTCTAAGTCTGAAGGCTGCCCACACTGTGCCTGTGTGCTGCAGCTTGCATCTTCGCCTTTGGGAAGCTGCCGCTCGCCGATTCTCCCGCAGGCGAAGAAGCGGCTTCTTCGCACACAGAGCATTGTGGCGAGCGCAGGGAGCTCCTGAGAGCGGTTTGTGCCGAAAGAAGCCCGGGACCGGCACTTAGCTTCGGAGAGCTGCGTATCTGCGTCTTCTGCGTGTCTTGCCGCTCTACACTCAGCCAAAAGCTTTTCCACCATATCTTGCAAGGAGAAACTCTGCCAGGAAAGAAAACATCCAAAATCTTGTTCTAAAGCTTGCACGGGGGTCTGCAAAGAGTTTGGCAAGAATGAAAGGTAGTTGTCCAAAACTCGTTCTTTTCCAATAGAATAACCATGGAAAAGGCAGGAGAGTGGTAAAGTACTGTTTTCTCTAAGTCTGAAGGCTGCCCACACTGTGCCTGTGTGCTGCAGCTTGCATCTTCGCCTTTGGGAAGCTGCCGCTCGCCGATTCTCCCGGAGGCGAAGAAGCGGCTTCTTCGCACACAGAGCATTGTGGCGAGCGCAGGGAGCTCCTGAGAGCGGTTTGTGCCGAAAGAAGCCCGGGACCGGCACTTAGCTTCGGAGAGCTGCGTATCTGCGTCTTCTGCGTGTCTTGCCGCTCTACACTCAGCCAAAAGCTTTTCCACCATATCTTGCAAGGAGAAACTCTGCCAGGAAAGAAAACATCCAAAATCTTGTTCTAAAGCTTGCACGCGGGTCTGCAAAGAGTTTGGCAAGAATGAAAGGTAGTTGTCCAAACCTCGTTCTTTTCCAATAGAATAACCATGGAAAAGGCAGGAGAGTGGTAAAGTACTGTTTTCTCTAAGTCTGAAGGCTGCCCACATTGTGCCTGTGTGCTGCAGCTTGCATCTTCGCCTTTGGGAAGCTGCCGCTCGCCGATTCTCCCGGAGGCGAAGAAGCGGCTTCTTCGCACACAGAGCATTGTGGCGAGCGCAGGGAGCTCCTGAGAGCGGTTTGTGCCGAAAGAAGCCCGGGACCGGCACTTAGCTTCGGAGAGCTGCGTATCTGCGTCTTCTGCGTGTCTTGCCGCTCTACACTCAGCCAAAAGCTTTTCCACCATATCTTGCAAGGAGAAACTCTGCCAGGAAAGAAAACATCCAAAATCTTGTTCTAAAGCTTGCACGGGGGTCTGCAAAGAGTTTGGCAAGAATGAAAGGTAGTTGTCCAAAACTCGTTCTTTTCCAATAGAATAACCATGGAAAAGGCAGGAGAGTGGTAAAGTACTGTTTTCTCTAAGTCTGAATGCTGCCCAACTGTGCCTGTGTGCTGCAGCTTGCATCTTCGCCTTTGGGAAGCTGCCGCTCGCCGATTCTCCCGGAGGCGAAGAAGCGGCTTCTTCGCACACAGAGCATTGTGGCGAGCGCAGGGAGCTCCTGAGAGCGGTTTGTGCCGAAAGAAGCCCGGGACCGGCACTTAGCTTCGGAGAGCTGCGTATCTGCGTCTTCTGCGTGTCTTGCCGCTCTACACTCAGCAAAAAGCTTTTCCACCATATCTTGCAAGGAGAAACTCTGCCAGGAAAGAAAACATCGAAAATCTTGTTCTAAAGCTTGCACGGGGGTCTGCAAAGAGTTTGGCAAGAATAAAAGGTAGTTGTCCAAAACTCGTTCTTTTCCAATAGAATAACCATGGAAAAGGCAGGAGAGTGGTAAAGTACTGTTTTCTCTAAGTCTGAAGGCTGCCCACATTGTGCCTGTGTGCTGCAGCTTGCATCTTCGCCTTTGGGAAGCTGCCGCTCGCCGATTCTCCCGCAGGCGAAGAAGCGGCTTCTTCGCACACAGAGCATTGTGGCGAGCGCAGGGAGCTCCTGAGAGCGGTTTGTGCCGAAAGAAGCCCGGGACCGGCACTTAGCTTCGGAGAGCTGCGTATCTGCGTCTTCTGCGTGTCTTGCCGCTCTACACTCAGCCAAAAGCTTTTCCACCATATCTTGCAAGGAGAAACTCTGCCAGGAAAGAAAACATCCAAAATCTTGTTCTAAAGCTTGCACGGGGGTCTGCAAAGAGTTTGGCAAGAATGAAAGGTAGTTGTCCAAAACTCGTTCTTTTCCAATAGAATAACCATGGAAAAGGCAGGAGAGTGGTAAAGTACTGTTTTCTCTAAGTCTGAAGGCTGCCCACACTGTGCCTGTGTGCTGCAGCTTGCATCTTCGCCTTTGGGAAGCTGCCGCTCGCCGATTCTCCCGCAGGCGAAGAAGCGGCTTCTTCGCACACAGAGCATTGTGGCGAGCGCAGGGAGCTCCTGAGAGCGGTTTGTGCCGAAAGAAGCCCGGGACCGGCACTTAGCTTCGGAGAGCTGCGTATCTGCGTCTTCTGCGTGTCTTGCCGCTCTACACTCAGCAAAAAGCTTTTCCACCATATCTTGCAAGGAGAAACTCTGCCAGGAAAGAAAACATCCAAAATCTTGTTCTAAAGCTTGCACGGGGGTCTGCAAAGAGTTTGGCAAGAATGAAAGGTAGTTGTCCAAAACTCGTTCTTTTCCAATAGAATAACCATGGAAAAGGCAGGAGAGTGGTAAAGTACTGTTTTCTCTAAGTCTGAAGGCTGCCCACACTGTGCCTGTGTGCTGCAGCTTGCATCTTCGCCTTTGGGAAGCTGCCGCTCGCCGATTCTCCCGCAGGCGAAGAAGCGGCTTCTTCGCACACAGAGCATTGTGGCGAGCGCAGGGAGCTCCTGAGAGCGGTTTGTGCCGAAAGAAGCCCGGGACCGGCACTTAGCTTCGGAGAGCTGCGTATCTGCGTCTTCTGCGTGTCTTGCCGCTCTACACTCAGCAAAAAGCTTTTCCACCATATCTTGCAAGGAGAAACTCTGCCAGGAAAGAAAACATCCAAAATCTTGTTCTAAAGCTTGCACGGAGGTCTGCAAAGAGTTTGGCAAGAATGAAAGGTAGTTGTCCAAAACTCGTTCTTTTCCAATAGAATAACCATGGAAAAGGCAGGAGAGTGGTAAAGTACTGTTTTCTCTAAGTCTGAAGGCTGCCCACACTGTGCCTGTGTGCCGCAGCTTGCATCTTCGCCTTTGGGAAGCTGCCGCTCGCCGATTCTCCCGGAGGCGAAGAAGCGGCTTCTTCGCACACAGAGCATTGTGGCGAGCGCAGGGAGCTCCTGAGAGCGGTTTGTGCCGAAAGAAGCCCGGGACCGGCACTTAGCTTCGGAGAGCTGCGTATCTGCGTCTTCTGCGTGTCTTGCCGCTCTACACTCAGCAAAAAGCTTTTCCACCATATCTTGCAAGGAGAAACTCTGCCAGGAAAGAAAACATCCAAAAACTTGTTCTAAAGCTTGCACGGGGGTCTGCAAAGAGTTTGGCAAGAATGAAAGGTAGTTGTCCAAAACTCGTTCTTTTCCAATAGAATAACCATGGAAAAGGCAGGAGAGTGGTAAAGTACTGTTTTCTCTAAGTCTGTAGGCTGCCCACACTGTGCCTGTGTGCTGCAGCTTGCATCTTCGCCTTTGGGAAGCTGCCGCTCGCCGATTCTCCCGGAGGCGAAGAAGCGGCTTCTTCGCACACAGAGCATTGTGGCGAGCGCAGGGAGCTCCTGAGAGCGGTTTGTGCCGAAAGAAGCCCGGGACCGGCACTTAGCTTCGGAGAGCTGCGTATCTGCGTCTTCTGCGTGTCTTGCCGCTCTACACTCAGCCAAAAGCTTTTCCACCATATCTTGCAAGGAGAAACTCTGCCAGGAAAGAAAACATCCAAAATCTTGTTCTAAAGCTTGCACGGGGGTCTGCAAAGAGTTTGGCAAGAATATAAGGTAGTTGTCCAAAACTCATTCTTTTCCAATAGAATAACCATGGAAAAGGCAGGAGAGTGGTAAAGTACTGTTTTCTCTAAGTCTGAAGGCTGCCCACACTGTGCCTGTGTGCTGCAGCTTGCATCTTCGCCTTTGGGAAGCTGCCGCTCGCCGATTCTCCCGCAGGCGAAGAAGCGGCTTCTTCGCACACAGAGCATTGTGGCGAGCGCAGGGAGCTCCTGAGAGCGGTTTGTGCCGAAAGAAGCCCGGGACCGGCACTTAGCTTCGGAGAGCTGCGTATCTGCGTCTTCTGCGTGTCTTGCCGCTCTACACTCAGCCAAAAGCTTTTCCACCATATCTTGCAAGGAGAAACTCTGCCAGGAAAGAAAACATCCAAAATCTTGTTCTAAAGCTTGCACGGGGGTCTGCAAAGAGTTTGGCAAGAATGAAAGGTAGTTGTCCAAAACTCGTTCTTTTCCAATAGAATAACCATGGAAAAGGCAGGAGAGTGGTAAAGTACTGTTTTCTCTAAGTCTGAAGGCTGCCCACACTGTGCCTGTGTGCTGCAGCTTGCATCTTCGCCTTTGGGAAGCTGCCGCTCGCCGATTCTCCCGGAGGCGAAGAAGCGGCTTCTTCGCACACAGAGCATTGTGGCGAGCGCAGGGAGCTCCTGAGAGCGGTTTGTGCCGAAAGAAGCCCGGGACCGGCACTTAGCTTCGGAGAGCTGCGTATCTGCGTCTTCTGCGTGTCTTGCCGCTCTACACTCAGCCAAAAGCTTTTCCACCATATCTTGCAAGGAGAAACTCTGCCAGGAAAGAAAACATCCAAAATCTTGTTCTAAAGCTTGCACGGGGGTCTGCAAAGAGTTTGGCAAGAATGAAAGGTAGTTGTCCAAAACTCGTTCTTTTCCAATAGAATAACCATGGAAAAGGCAGGAGAGTGGTAAAGTACTGTTTTCTCTAAGTCTGAATGCTGCCCACACTGTGCCTGTGTGCTGCAGCTTGCATCTTCGCCTTTGGGAAGCTGCCGCTCGCCGATTCTCCCGGAGGCGAAGAAGCGGCTTCTTCGCACACAGAGCATTGTGGCGAGCGCAGGGAGCTCCTGAGAGCGGTTTGTGCCGAAAGAAGCCCGGGACCGGCACTTAGCTTCGGAGAGCTGCGTATCCGCGTCTTCTGCGTGTCTTGCCGCTCTACACTCAGCCAAAAGCTTTTCCACCATATCTTGCAAGGAGAAACTCTGCCAGGAAAGAAAACATCCAAAATCTTGTTCTAAAGCTTGCACGCGGGTCTGCAAAGAGTTTGGCAAGAATGAAAGGTAGTTGTCCAAAACTCGTTCTTTTCCAATAGAATAACCATGGAAAAGGCAGGAGAGTGGTAAAGTACTGTTTTCTCTAAGTCTGAAGGCTGCCCACATTGTGCCTGTGTGCTGCAGCTTGCATCTTCGCCTTTGGGAAGCTGCCGCTCGCCGATTCTCCCGGAGGCGAAGAAGCGGCTTCTTCGCACACAGAGCATTGTGGCGAGCGCAGGGAGCTCCTGAGAGCGGTTTGTGCCGAAAGAAGCCCGGGACCGGCACTTAGCTTCGGAGAGCTGCGTATCTGCGTCTTCTGCGTGTCTTGCCGCTCTACACTCAGCCAAAAGCTTTTCCACCATATCTTGCAAGGAGAAACTCTGCCAGGAAAGAAAACATCCAAAATCTTGTTCTAAAGCTTGCACGGGGGTCTGCAAAGAGTTTGGCAAGAATGAAAGGTAGTTGTCCAAAACTCGTTCTTTTCCAATAGAATAACCATGGAAAAGGCAGGAGAGTGGTAAAGTACTGTTTTCTCTAAGTCTGAATGCTGCCCAACTGTGCCTGTGTGCTGCAGCTTGCATCTTCGCCTTTGGGAAGCTGCCGCTCGCCGATTCTCCCGCAGGCGAAGAAGCGGCTTCTTCGCACACAGAGCATTGTGGCGAGCGCAGGGAGCTCCTGAGAGCGGTTTGTGCCGAAAGAAGCCCGGGACCGGCACTTAGCTTCGGAGAGCTGCGTATCTGCGTCTTCTGCGTGTCTTGCCGCTCTACACTCAGCAAAAAGCTTTTCCACCATATCTTGCAAGGAGAAACTCTGCCAGGAAAGAAAACATCGAAAATCTTGTTCTAAAGCTTGCACGGGGGTCTGCAAAGAGTTTGGCAAGAATAAAAGGTAGTTGTCCAAAACTCGTTCTTTTCCAATAGAATAACCATGGAAAAGGCAGGAGAGTGGTAAAGTACTGTTTTCTCTAAGTCTGAAGGCTGCCCACATTGTGCCTGTGTGCTGCAGCTTGCATCTTCGCCTTTGGGAAGCTGCCGCTCGCCGATTCTCCCGGAGGCGAAGAAGCGGCTTCTTCGCACACAGAGCATTGTGGCGAGCGCAGGGAGCTCCTGAGAGCGGTTTGTGCCGAAAGAAGCCCGGGACCGGCACTTAGCTTCGGAGAGCTGCGTATCTGCGTCTTCTGCGTGTCTTGCCGCTCTACACTCAGCCAAAAGCTTTTCCACCATATCTTGCAAGGAGAAACTCTGCCAGGAAAGAAAACATCCAAAATCTTGTTCTAAAGCTTGCACGGGGGTCTGCAAAGAGTTTGGCAAGAATGAAAGGTAGTTGTCCAAAACTCGTTCTTTTCCAATAGAATAACCATGGAAAAGGCAGGAGAGTGGTAAAGTACTGTTTTCTCTAAGTCTGAAGGCTGCCCACACTGTGCCTGTGTGCTGCAGCTTGCATCTTCGCCTTTGGGAAGCTGCCGCTCGCCGATTCTCCCGCAGGCGAAGAAGCGGCTTCTTCGCACACAGAGCATTGTGGCGAGCGCAGGGAGCTCCTGAGAGCGGTTTGTGCCGAAAGAAGCCCGGGACCGGCACTTAGCTTCGGAGAGCTGCGTATCTGCGTCTTCTGCGTGTCTTGCCGCTCTACACTCAGCAAAAAGCTTTTCCACCATATCTTGCAAGGAGAAACTCTGCCAGGAAAGAAAACATCCAAAATCTTGTTCTAAAGCTTGCACGGGGGTCTGCAAAGAGTTTGGCAAGAATGAAAGGTAGTTGTCCAAAACTCGTTCTTTTCCAATAGAATAACCATGGAAAAGGCAGGAGAGTGGTAAAGTACTGTTTTCTCTAAGTCTGAAGGCTGCCCACACTGTGCCTGTGTGCTGCAGCTTGCATCTTCGCCTTTGGGAAGCTGCCGCTCGCCGATTCTCCCGCAGGCGAAGAAGCGGCTTCTTCGCACACAGAGCATTGTGGCGAGCGCAGGGAGCTCCTGAGAGCGGTTTGTGCCGAAAGAAGCCCGGGACCGGCACTTAGCTTCGGAGAGCTGCGTATCTGCGTCTTCTGCGTGTCTTGCCGCTCTACACTCAGCAAAAAGCTTTTCCACCATATCTTGCAAGGAGAAACTCTGCCAGGAAAGAAAACATCCAAAATCTTGTTCTAAAGCTTGCACGGAGGTCTGCAAAGAGTTTGGCAAGAATGAAAGGTAGTTGTCCAAAACTCGTTCTTTTCCAATAGAATAACCATGGAAAAGGCAGGAGAGTGGTAAAGTACTGTTTTCTCTAAGTCTGAAGGCTGCCCACACTGTGCCTGTGTGCCGCAGCTTGCATCTTCGCCTTTGGGAAGCTGCCGCTCGCCGATTCTCCCGGAGGCGAAGAAGCGGCTTCTTCGCACACAGAGCATTGTGGCGAGCGCAGGGAGCTCCTGAGAGCGGTTTGTGCCGAAAGAAGCCCGGGACCGGCACTTAGCTTCGGAGAGCTGCGTATCTGCGTCTTCTGCGTGTCTTGCCGCTCTACACTCAGCAAAAAGCTTTTCCACCATATCTTGCAAGGAGAAACTCTGCCAGGAAAGAAAACATCCAAAAACTTGTTCTAAAGCTTGCACGGGGGTCTGCAAAGAGTTTGGCAAGAATGAAAGGTAGTTGTCCAAAACTCGTTCTTTTCCAATAGAATAACCATGGAAAAGGCAGGAGAGTGGTAAAGTACTGTTTTCTCTAAGTCTGAAGGCTGCCCACACTGTGCCTGTGTGCTGCAGCTTGCATCTTCGCCTTTGGGAAGCTGCCGCTCGCCGATTCTCCCGGAGGCGAAGAAGCGGCTTCTTCGCACACAGAGCATTGTGGCGAGCGCAGGGAGCTCCTGAGAGCGGTTTGTGCCGAAAGAAGCCCGGGACCGGCACTTAGCTTCGGAGAGCTGCGTATCTGCGTCTTCTGCGTGTCTTGCCGCTCTACACTCAGCCAAAAGCTTTTCCACCATATCTTGCAAGGAGAAACTCTGCCAGGAAAGAAAACATCCAAAATCTTGTTCTAAAGCTTGCACGGGGGTCTGCAAAGAGTTTGGCAAGAATGAAAGGTAGTTGTCCAAAACTCGTTCTTTTCCAATAGAATAACCATGGAAAAGGCAGGAGAGTGGTAAAGTACTGTTTTCTCTAAGTCTGAATGCTGCCCACACTGTGCCTGTGTGCTGCAGCTTGCATCTTCGCCTTTGGGAAGCTGCCGCTCGCCGATTCTCCCGGAGGCGAAGAAGCGGCTTCTTCGCACACAGAGCATTGTGGCGAGCGCAGGGAGCTCCTGAGAGCGGTTTGTGCCGAAAGAAGCCCGGGACCGGCACTTAGCTTCGGAGAGCTGCGTATCCGCGTCTTCTGCGTGTCTTGCCGCTCTACACTCAGCAAAAAGCTTTTCCACCATATCTTGCAAGGAGAAACTCTGCCAGGAAAGAAAACATCCAAAATCTTGTTCTAAAGCTTGCACGGGGGTCTGCAAAGAGTTTGGCAAGAATGAAAGGTAGTTGTCCAAAACTCGTTCTTTTCCAATAGAATAACCATGGAAAAGGCAGGAGAGTGGTAAAGTACTGTTTTCTCTAAGTCTGAATGCTGCCCACACTGTGCCTGTGTGCTGCAGCTTGCATCTTCGCCTTTGGGAAGCTGCCGCTCGCCGATTCTCCCGGAGGCGAAGAAGCGGCTTCTTCGCACACAGAGCATTGTGGCGAGCGCAGGGAGCTCCTGAGAGCGGTTTGTGCCGAAAGAAGCCCGGGACCGGCACTTAGCTTCGGAGAGCTGCGTATCTGCGTCTTCTGCGTGTCTTGCCGCTCTACACTCAGCAAAAAGCTTTTCCACCATATCTTGCAAGGAGAAACTCTGCCAGGAAAGAAAACATCCAAAATCTTGTTCTAAAGCTTGCACGGGGGTCTGCAAAGAGTTTGGCAAGAATGAAAGGTAGTTGTCCAAACCTCGTTCTTTTCCAATAGAATAACCATGGAAAAGGCAGGAGAGTGGTAAAGTACTGTTTTCTCTAAGTCTGAAGGCTGCCCACACTGTGCCTGTGTGCTGCAGCTTGCATCTTCGCCTTTGGGAAGCTGCCGCTCGCCGATTCTCCCGGAGGCGAAGAAGCGGCTTCTTCGCACACAGAGCATTGTGGCGAGCGCAGGGAGCTCCTGAGAGCGGTTTGTGCCGAAAGAAGCCCGGGACCGGCACTTAGCTTCGGAGAGCTGCGTATCCGCGTCTTCTGCGTGTCTTGCCGCTCTACACTCAGCAAAAAGCTTTTCCACCATATCTTGCAAGGAGAAACTCTGCCAGGAAAGAAAACATCCAAAATCTTGTTCTAAAGCTTGCACGGGGGTCTGCAAAGAGTTTGGCAAGAATGAAAGGTAGTTGTCCAAAACTCGTTCTTTTCCAATAGAATAACCATGGAAAAGGCAGGAGAGTGGTAAAGTACTGTTTTCTCTAAGTCTGAAGGCTGCCCACACTGTGCCTGTGTGCCGCAGCTTGCATCTTCGCCTTTGGGAAGCTGCCGCTCGCCGATTCTCCCGGAGGCGAAGAAGCGGCTTCTTCGCACACAGAGCATTGTGGCGAGCGCAGGGAGCTCCTGAGAGCGGTTTGTGCCGAAAGAAGCCCGGGACCGGCACTTAGCTTCGGAGAGCTGCGTATCTGCGTCTTCTGCGTGTCTTGCCGCTCTACACTCAGCAAAAAGCTTTTCCACCATATCTTGCAAGGAGAAACTCTGCCAGGAAAGAAAACATCCAAAAACTTGTTCTAAAGCTTGCACGGGGGTCTGCAAAGAGTTTGGCAAGAATGAAAGGTAGTTGTCCAAAACTCGTTCTTTTCCAATAGAATAACCATGGAAAAGGCAGGAGAGTGGTAAAGTACTGTTTTCTCTAAGTCTGTAGGCTGCCCACACTGTGCCTGTGTGCTGCAGCTTGCATCTTCGCCTTTGGGAAGCTGCCGCTCGCCGATTCTCCCGGAGGCGAAGAAGCGGCTTCTTCGCACACAGAGCATTGTGGCGAGCGCAGGGAGCTCCTGAGAGCGGTTTGTGCCGAAAGAAGCCCGGGACCGGCACTTAGCTTCGGAGAGCTGCGTATCTGCGTCTTCTGCGTGTCTTGCCGCTCTACACTCAGCCAAAAGCTTTTCCACCATATCTTGCAAGGAGAAACTCTGCCAGGAAAGAAAACATCCAAAATCTTGTTCTAAAGCTTGCACGGGGGTCTGCAAAGAGTTTGGCAAGAATATAAGGTAGTTGTCCAAAACTCGTTCTTTTCCAATAGAATAACCATGGAAAAGGCAGGAGAGTGGTAAAGTACTGTTTTCTCTAAGTCTGAAGGCTGCCCACACTGTGCCTGTGTGCTGCAGCTTGCATCTTCGCCTTTGGGAAGCTGCCGCTCGCCGATTCTCCCGCAGGCGAAGAAGCGGCTTCTTCGCACACAGAGCATTGTGGCGAGCGCAGGGAGCTCCTGAGAGCGGTTTGTGCCGAAAGAAGCCCGGGACCGGCACTTAGCTTCGGAGAGCTGCGTATCTGCGTCTTCTGCGTGTCTTGCCGCTCTACACTCAGCCAAAAGCTTTTCCACCATATCTTGCAAGGAGAAACTCTGCCAGGAAAGAAAACATCCAAAATCTTGTTCTAAAGCTTGCACGGGGGTCTGCAAAGAGTTTGGCAAGAATGAAAGGTAGTTGTCCAAAACTCGTTCTTTTCCAATAGAATAACCATGGAAAAGGCAGGAGAGTGGTAAAGTACTGTTTTCTCTAAGTCTGAAGGCTGCCCACACTGTGCCTGTGTGCTGCAGCTTGCATCTTCGCCTTTGGGAAGCTGCCGCTCGCCGATTCTCCCGCAGGCGAAGAAGCGGCTTCTTCGCACACAGAGCATTGTGGCGAGCGCAGGGAGCTCCTGAGAGCGGTTTGTGCCGAAAGAAGCCCGGGACCGGCACTTAGCTTCGGAGAGCTGCGTATCTGCGTCTTCTGCGTGTCTTGCCGCTCTACACTCAGCCAAAAGCTTTTCCACCATATCTTGCAAGGAGAAACTCTGCCAGGAAAGAAAACATCCAAAATCTTGTTCTAAAGCTTGCACGGGGGTCTGCAAAGAGTTTGGCAAGAATGAAAGGTAGTTGTCCAAAACTCGTTCTTTTCCAATAGAATAACCATGGAAAAGGCAGGAGAGTGGTAAAGTACTGTTTTCTCTAAGTCTGAAGGCTGCCCACACTGTGCCTGTGTGCTGCAGCTTGCATCTTCGCCTTTGGGAAGCTGCCGCTCGCCGATTCTCCCGGAGGCGAAGAAGCGGCTTCTTCGCACACAGAGCATTGTGGCGAGCGCAGGGAGCTCCTGAGAGCGGTTTGTGCCGAAAGAAGCCCGGGACCGGCACTTAGCTTCGGAGAGCTGCGTATCTGCGTCTTCTGCGTGTCTTGCCGCTCTACACTCAGCCAAAAGCTTTTCCACCATATCTTGCAAGGAGAAACTCTGCCAGGAAAGAAAACATCCAAAATCTTGTTCTAAAGCTTGCACGGGGGTCTGCAAAGAGTTTGGCAAGAATGAAAGGTAGTTGTCCAAAACTCGTTCTTTTCCAATAGAATAACCATGGAAAAGGCAGGAGAGTGGTAAAGTACTGTTTTCTCTAAGTCTGAATGCTGCCCACACTGTGCCTGTGTGCTGCAGCTTGCATCTTCGCCTTTGGGAAGCTGCCGCTCGCCGATTCTCCCGGAGGCGAAGAAGCGGCTTCTTCGCACACAGAGCATTGTGGCGAGCGCAGGGAGCTCCTGAGAGCGGTTTGTGCCGAAAGAAGCCCGGGACCGGCACTTAGCTTCGGAGAGCTGCGTATCCGCGTCTTCTGCGTGTCTTGCCGCTCTACACTCAGCAAAAAGCTTTTCCACCATATCTTGCAAGGAGAAACTCTGCCAGGAAAGAAAACATCCAAAATCTTGTTCTAAAGCTTGCACGGGGGTCTGCAAAGAGTTTGGCAAGAATGAAAGGTAGTTGTCCAAAACTCGTTCTTTTCCAATAGAATAACCATGGAAAAGGCAGGAGAGTGGTAAAGTACTGTTTTCTCTAAGTCTGAATGCTGCCCACACTGTGCCTGTGTGCTGCAGCTTGCATCTTCGCCTTTGGGAAGCTGCCGCTCGCCGATTCTCCCGGAGGCGAAGAAGCGGCTTCTTCGCACACAGAGCATTGTGGCGAGCGCAGGGAGCTCCTGAGAGCGGTTTGTGCCGAAAGAAGCCCGGGACCGGCACTTAGCTTCGGAGAGCTGCGTATCTGCGTCTTCTGCGTGTCTTGCCGCTCTACACTCAGCAAAAAGCTTTTCCACCATATCTTGCAAGGAGAAACTCTGCCAGGAAAGAAAACATCCAAAATCTTGTTCTAAAGCTTGCACGGGGGTCTGCAAAGAGTTTGGCAAGAATGAAAGGTAGTTGTCCAAACCTCGTTCTTTTCCAATAGAATAACCATGGAAAAGGCAGGAGAGTGGTAAAGTACTGTTTTCTCTAAGTCTGAAGGCTGCCCACACTGTGCCTGTGTGCTGCAGCTTGCATCTTCGCCTTTGGGAAGCTGCCGCTCGCCGATTCTCCCGGAGGCGAAGAAGCGGCTTCTTCGCACACAGAGCATTGTGGCGAGCGCAGGGAGCTCCTGAGAGCGGTTTGTGCCGAAAGAAGCCCGGGACCGCACTTAGCTTCGGAGAGCTGCGTATCCGCGTCTTCTGCGTGTCTTGCCGCTCTACACTCAGCAAAAAGCTTTTCCACCATATCTTGCAAGGAGAAACTCTGCCAGGAAAGAAAACATCCAAAATCTTGTTCTAAAGCTTGCACGGGGGTCTGCAAAGAGTTTGGCAAGAATGAAAGGTAGTTGTCCAAAACTCGTTCTTTTCCAATAGAATAACCATGGAAAAGGCAGGAGAGTGGTAAAGTACTGTTTTCTCTAAGTCTGAAGGCTGCCCACACTGTGCCTGTGTGCTGCAGCTTGCATCTTCGCCTTTGGGAAGCTGCCGCTCGCCGATTCTCCCGGAGGCGAAGAAGCGGCTTCTTCGCACACAGAGCATTGTGGAGGGCGCAGGGAGCTCCTGAGAGAGGTTTGTGCCGAAAGAAGCCCGGGACCGGCACTTAGCTTCGGAGAGCTGCGTATCCGCGTCTTCTGCGTGTCTTGCCGCTCTACACTCAGCAAAAAGCTTTTCCACCATATCTTGCAAGGAGAAACTCTGCCAGGAAAGAAAACATCCAAAAACTTGTTCTAAAGCTTGCACGGGGGTCTGCAAAGAGTTTGGCAAGAATGAAAGGTAGTTGTCCAAAACTCGTTCTTTTCCAATAGAATAACCATGGAAAAGGCAGGAGAGTGGTAAAGTACTGTTTTCTCTAAGTCTGAAGGCTGCCCACACTGTGCCTGTGTGCTGCAGCTTGCATCTTCGCCTTTGGGAAGCTGCCGCTCGCCGATTCTCCCGCAGGCGAAGAAGCGGCTTCTTCGCACACAGAGCATTGTGGCGAGCGCAGGGAGCTCCTGAGAGCGGTTTGTGCCGAAAGAAGCCCGGGACCGGCACTTAGCTTCGGAGAGCTGCGTATCTGCGTCTTCTGCGTGTCTTGCCGCTCTACACTCAGCCAAAAGCTTTTCCACCATATCTTGCAAGGAGAAACTCTGCCAGGAAAGAAAACATCCAAAATCTTGTTCTAAAGCTTGCACGGGGGTCTGCAAAGAGTTTGGCAAGAATGAAAGGTAGTTGTCCAAACCTCGTTCTTTTCCAATAGAATAACCATGGAAAAGGCAGGAGAGTGGTAAAGTACTGTTTTCTCTAAGTCTGAAGGCTGCCCACACTGTGCCTGTGTGCTGCAGCTTGCATCTTCGCCTTTGGGAAGCTGCCGCTCGCCGATTCTCCCGGAGGCGAAGAAGCGGCTTCTTCGCACACAGAGCATTGTGGCGAGCGCAGGGAGCTCCTGAGAGCGGTTTGTGCCGAAAGAAGCCCGGGACCGGCACTTAGCTTCGGAGAGCTGCGTATCCGCGTCTTCTGCGTGTCTTGCCGCTCTACACTCAGCAAAAAGCTTTTCCACCATATCTTGCAAGGAGAAACTCTGCCAGGAAAGAAAACATCCAAAATCTTGTTCTAAAGCTTGCACGGGGGTCTGCAAAGAGTTTGGCAAGAATGAAAGGTAGTTGTCCAAAACTCGTTCTTTTCCAATAGAATAACCATGGAAAAGGCAGGAGAGTGGTAAAGTACTGTTTTCTCTAAGTCTGAAGGCTGCCCACACTGTGCCTGTGTGCTGCAGCTTGCATCTTCGCCTTTGGGAAGCTGCCGCTCGCCGATTCTCCCGGAGGCGAAGAAGCGGCTTCTTCGCACACAGAGCATTGTGGAGGGCGCAGGGAGCTCCTGAGAGAGGTTTGTGCCGAAAGAAGCCCGGGACCGGCACTTAGCTTCGGAGAGCTGCGTATCTGCGTCTTCTGCGAGTCTTGCCGCTCTACACTCAGCAAAAAGCTTTTCCACCATATCTTGCAAGGAGAAACTCTGCCAGGAAAGAAAACATCCAAAATCTTGTTCTAAAGCTTGCACGGGGGTCTGCAAAGAGTTTGGCAAGAATGAAAGGTAGTTGTCCAAAACTCGTTCTTTTCCAATAGAATAACCATGGAAAAGGCAGGAGAGTGGTAAAGTACTGTTTTCTCTAAGTCTGAAGGCTGCCCACACTGTGCCTGTGTGCTGCAGCTTGCATCTTCGCCTTTGGGAAGCTGCCGCTCGCCGATTCTCCCGGAGGCGAAGAAGCGGCTTCTTCGCACACAGAGCATTGTGGCGAGCGCAGGGAGCTCCTGAGAGCGGTTTGTGCCGAAAGAAGCCCGGGACCGGCACTTAGCTTCGGAGAGCTGCGTATCTGCGTCTTCTGCGTGTCTTGCCGCTCTACACTCAGCCAAAAGCTTTTCCACCATATCTTGCAAGGAGAAACTCTGCCAGGAAAGAAAACATCCAAAATCTTGTTCTAAAGCTTGCACGGGGGTCTGCAAAGAGTTTGGCAAGAATGAAAGGTAGTTGTCCAAAACTCGTTCTTTTCCAATAGAATAACCATGGAAAAGGCAGGAGAGTGGTAAAGTACTGTTTTCTCTAAGTCTGAAGGCTGCCCACACTGTGCCTGTGTGCTGCAGCTTGCATCTTCGCCTTTGGGAAGCTGCCGCTCGCCGATTCTCCCGCAGGCGAAGAAGCGGCTTCTTCGCACACAGAGCATTGTGGCGAGCGCAGGGAGCTCCTGAGAGCGGTTTGTGCCGAAAGAAGCCCGGGACCGGCACTTAGCTTCGGAGAGCTGCGTATCTGCGTCTTCTGCGTGTCTTGCCGCTCTATACTCAGCAAAAAGCTTTTCCACCATATCTTGCAAGGAGAAACTCTGCCAGGAAAGAAAACATCCAAAATCTTGTTCTAAAGCTTGCACGGGGGTCTGCAAAGAGTTTGGCAAGAATGAAAGGTAGTTGTCCAAAACTCGTTCTTTTCCAATAGAATAACCATGGAAAAGGCAGGAGAGTGGTAAAGTACTGTTTTCTCTAAGTCTGAATGCTGCCCACACTGTGCCTGTGTGCTGCAGCTTGCATCTTCGCCTTTGGGAAGCTGCCGCTCGCCGATTCTCCCGGAGGCGAAGAAGCGGCTTCTTCGCACACAGAGCATTGTGGCGAGCGCAGGGAGTTCCTGAGAGCGGTTTGTGCCGAAAGAAGCCCGGGACCGGCACTTAGCTTCGGAGAGCTGCGTATCCGCGTCTTCTGCGTGTCTTGCCGCTCTACACTCAGCAAAAAGCTTTTCCACCATATCTTGCAAGGAGAAACTCTGCCAGGAAAGAAAACATCCAAAATCTTGTTCTAAAGCTTGCACGGGGGTCTGCAAAGAGTTTGGCAAGAATGAAAGGTAGTTGTCCAAAACTCGTTCTTTTCCAATAGAATAACCATGGAAAAGGCAGGAGAGTGGTAAAGTACTGTTTTCTCTAAGTCTGAAGGCTGCCCACACTGTGCCTGTGTGCTGCAGCTTGCATCTTCGCCTTTGGGAAGCTGCCGCTCGCCGATTCTCCCGGAGGCGAAGAAGCGGCTTCTTCGCACACAGAGCATTGTGGCGAGCGCAGGGAGCTCCTGAGAGCGGTTTGTGCCGAAAGAAGCCCGGGACCGGCACTTAGCTTCGGAGAGCTGCGTATCTGCGTCTTCTGCGTGTCTTGCCGCTCTACACTCAGCCAAAAGCTTTTCCACCATATCTTGCAAGGAGAAACTCTGCCAGGAAAGAAAACATCCAAAATCTTGTTCTAAAGCTTGCACGGGGGTCTGCAAAGAGTTTGGCAAGAATGAAAGGTAGTTGTCCAAAACTCGTTCTTTTCCAATAGAATAACCATGGAAAAGGCAGGAGAGTGGTAAAGTACTGTTTTCTCTAAGTCTGAAGGCTGCCCACACTGTGCCTGTGTGCTGCAGCTTGCATCTTCGCCTTTGGGAAGCTGCCGCTCGCCGATTCTCCCGCAGGCGAAGAAGCGGCTTCTTCGCACACAGAGCATTGTGGCGAGCGCAGGGAGCTCCTGAGAGCGGTTTGTGCCGAAAGAAGCCCGGGACCGGCACTTAGCTTCGGAGAGCTGCGTATCTGCGTCTTCTGCGTGTCTTGCCGCTCTACACTCAGCAAAAAGCTTTTCCACCATATCTTGCAAGGAGAAACTCTGCCAGGAAAGAAAACATCCAAAATCTTGTTCTAAAGCTTGCACGGGGGTCTGCAAAGAGTTTGGCAAGAATGAAAGGTAGTTGTCCAAAACTCGTTCTTTTCCAATAGAATAACCATGGAAAAGGCAGGAGAGTGGTAAAGTACTGTTTTCTCTAAGTCTGAAGGCTGCCCACACTGTGCCTGTGTGCTGCAGCTTGCATCTTCGCCTTTGGGAAGCTGCCGCTCGCCGATTCTCCCGGAGGCGAAGAAGCGGCTTCTTCGCACACAGAGCATTGTGGCGAGCGCAGGGAGCTCCTGAGAGCGGTTTGTGCCGAAAGAAGCCCGGGACCGGCACTTAGCTTCGGAGAGCTGCGTATCTGCGTCTTCTGCGTGTCTTGCCGCTCTACACTCAGCAAAAAGCTTTTCCACCATATCTTGCAAGGAGAAACTCTGCCAGGAAAGAAAACATCCAAAATCTTGTTCTAAAGCTTGCACGGGGGTCTGCAAAGAGTTTGGCAAGAATGAAAGGTAGTTGTCCAAAACTCGTTCTTTTCCAATAGAATAACCATGGAAAAGGCAGGAGAGTGGTAAAGTACTGTTTTCTCTAAGTCTGAAGGCTGCCCACACTGTGCCTGTGTGCTGCAGCTTGCATCTTCGCCTTTGGGAAGCTGCCGCTCGCCGATTCTCCCGGAGGCGAAGAAGCGGCTTCTTCGCACACAGAGCATTGTGGCGAGCGCAGGGAGCTCCTGAGAGCGGTTTGTGCCGAAAGAAGCCCGGGACCGGCACTTAGCTTCGGAGAGCTGCGTATCTGCGTCTTCTGCGTGTCTTGCCGCTCTACACTCAGCAAAAAGCTTTTCCACCATATCTTGCAAGGAGAAACTCTGCCAGGAAAGAAAACATCCAAAATCTTGTTCTAAAGCTTGCACGGGGGTCTGCAAAGAGTTTGGCAAGAATGAAAGGTAGTTGTCCAAAACTCGTTCTTTTCCAATAGAATAACCATGGAAAAGGCAGGAGAGTGGTAAAGTACTGTTTTCTCTAAGTCTGAAGGCTGCCCACACTGTGCCTGTGTGCTGCAGCTTGCATCTTCGCCTTTGGGAAGCTGCCGCTCGCCGATTCTCCCGGAGTCGAAGAAGCGGCTTCTTCGCACACAGAGCATTGTGGAGGGCGCAGGGAGCTCCTGAGAGAGGTTTGTGCCGAAAGAAGCCCGGGACCGGCACTTAGCTTCGGAGAGCTGCGTATCCGCGTCTTCTGCGTGTCTTGCCGCTCTACACTCAGCAAAAAGCTTTTCCACCATATCTTGCAAGGAGAAACTCTGCCAGGAAAGAAAACATCCAAAAACTTGTTCTAAAGCTTGCACGGGGGTCTGCAAAGAGTTTGGCAAGAATGAAAGGTAGTTGTCCAAAACTCGTTCTTTTCCAATAGAATAACCATGGAAAAGGCAGGAGAGTGGTAAAGTACTGTTTTCTCTAAGTCTGAAGGCTGCCCACACTGTGCCTGTGTGCTGCATCTTGCATCTTCGCCTTTGGGAAGCTGCCGCTCGCCGATTCTCCCGGAGGCGAAGAAGCGGCTTCTTCGCACACAGAGCATTGTGGCGAGCGCAGGGAGCTGCTGAGAGCGGTTTGTGCCGAAAGAAGCCCGGGACCGGCACTTAGCTTCGGAGAGCTGCGTATCTGCGTCTTCTGCGTGTCTTGCCGCTCTACACTCAGCCAAAAGCTTTTCCACCATATCTTGCAAGGAGAAACTCTGCCAGGAAAGAAAACATCCAAAATCTTGTTCTAAAGCTTGCACGGGGGTCTGCAAAGAGTTTGGCAAGAATGAAAGGTAGTTGTCCAAAACTCGTTCTTTTCCAATAGAATAACCATGGAAAAGGCAGGAGAGTGGTAAAGTACTGTTTTCTCTAAGTCTGAAGGCTGCCCACACTGTGCCTGTGTGCTGCAGCTTGCATCTTCGCCTTTGGGAAGCTGCCGCTCGCCGATTCTCCCGCAGGCGAAGAAGCGGCTTCTTCGCACACAGAGCATTGTGGCGAGCGCAGGGAGCTCCTGAGAGCGGTTTGTGCCGAAAGAAGCCCGGGACCGGCACTTAGCTTCGGAGAGCTGCGTATCTGCGTCTTCTGCGTGTCTTGCCGCTCTACACTCAGCCAAAAGCTTTTCCACCATATCTTGCAAGGAGAAACTCTGCCAGGAAAGAAAACATCCAAAATCTTGTTCTAAAGCTTGCACGGGGGTCTGCAAAGAGTTTGGCAAGAATGAAAGGTAGTTGTCCAAAACTCGTTCTTTTCCAATAGAATAACCATGGAAAAGGCAGGAGAGTGGTAAAGTACTGTTTTCTCTAAGTCTGAAGGCTGCCCACACTGTGCCTGTGTGGTGCAGCTTGCATCTTCGCCTTTGGGAAGCTGCCGCTCGCCGATTCTCCCGCAGGCGAAGAAGCGGCTTCTTCGCACACAGAGCATTGTGGCGAGCGCAGGGAGCTCCTGAGAGCGGTTTGTGCCGAAAGAAGCCCGGGACCGGCACTTAGCTTCGGAGAGCTGCGTATCTGCGTCTTCTGCGTGTCTTGCCGCTCTACACTCAGCCAAAAGCTTTTCCACCATATCTTGCAAGGAGAAACTCTGCCAGGAAAGAAAACATCCAAAATCTTGTTCTAAAGCTTGCACGCGGGTCTGCAAAGAGTTTGGCAAGAATGAAAGGTAGTTGTCCAAACCTCGTTCTTTTCCAATAGAATAACCATGGAAAAGGCAGGAGAGTGGTAAAGTACTGTTTTCTCTAAGTCTGAAGGCTGCCCACATTGTGCCTGTGTGCTGCAGCTTGCATCTTCGCCTTTGGGAAGCTGCCGCTCGCCGATTCTCCCGGAGGCGAAGAAGCGGCTTCTTCGCACACAGAGCATTGTGGCGAGCGCAGGGAGCTCCTGAGAGCGGTTTGTGCCGAAAGAAGCCCGGGACCGGCACTTAGCTTCCGAGAGCTGCGTATCTGCGTCTTCTGCGTGTCTTGCCGCTCTACACTCAGCCAAAAGCTTTTCCACCATATCTTGCAAGGAGAAACTCTGCCAGGAAAGAAAACATCCAAAATCTTGTTCTAAAGCTTGCACGGGGGTCTGCAAAGAGTTTGGCAAGAATGAAAGGTAGTTGTCCAAAACTCGTTCTTTTCCAATAGAATAACCATGGAAAAGGCAGGAGAGTGGTAAAGTACTGTTTTCTCTAAGTCTGAATGCTGCCCAACTGTGCCTGTGTGCTGCAGCTTGCATCTTCGCCTTTGGGAAGCTGCCGCTCGCCGATTCTCCCGGAGGCGAAGAAGCGGCTTCTTCGCACACAGAGCATTGTGGCGAGCGCAGGGAGCTCCTGAGAGCGGTTTGTGCCGAAAGAAGCCCGGGACCGGCACTTAGCTTCGGAGAGCTGCGTATCTGCGTCTTCTGCGTGTCTTGCCGCTCTACACTCAGCAAAAAGCTTTTCCACCATATCTTGCAAGGAGAAACTCTGCCAGGAAAGAAAACATCCAAAATCTTGTTCTAAAGCTTGCACGGGGGTCTGCAAAGAGTTTGGCAAGAATAAAAGGTAGTTGTCCAAAACTCGTTCTTTTCCAATAGAATAACCATGGAAAAGGCAGGAGAGTGGTAAAGTACTGTTTTCTGTAAGTCTGAAGGCTGCCCACACTGTGCCTGTGTGCTGCAGCTTGCATCTTCGCCTTTGGGAAGCTGCCGCTCGCCGATTCTCCCGGAGGCGAAGAAGTGGCTTCTTCGCACACAGAGCATTGTGGCGAGCGCAGGGAGCTCCTGAGAGCGGTTTGTGCCGAAAGAAGCCCGGGACCGGCACTTAGCTTCGGAGAGCTGCGTATCTGCGTCTTCTGCGTGTCTTGCCGCTCTACACTCAGCAAAAAGCTTTTCCACCATATCTTGCAAGGAGAAACTCTGCCAGGAAAGAAAACATCCAAAATCTTGTTCTAAAGCTTGCACGGGGGTCTGCAAAGAGTTTGGCAAGAATGAAAGGTAGTTGTCCAAAACTCGTTCTTTTCCAATAGAATAACCATGGAAAAGGCAGGAGAGTGGTAAAGTACTGTTTTCTCTAAGTCTGAAGGCTGCCCACACTGTGCCTGTGTGCTGCAGCTTGCATCTTCGCCTTTGGGAAGCTGCCGCTCGCCGATTCTCCCGGAGGCGAAGAAGCGGCTTCTTCGCACACAGAGCATTGTGGCGAGCGCAGGGAGCTCCTGAGAGCGGTTTGTGCCGAAAGAAGCCCGGGACCGGCACTTAGCTTCGGAGAGCTGCGTATCTGCGTCTTCTGCGTGTCTTGCCGCTCTACACTCAGCAAAAAGCTTTTTCACCATATCTTGCAAGGAGAAACTCTGCCAGGAAAAAAACATCCAAAATCTTGTTCTAAAGCTTGCACGGGGGTCTGCAAAGAGTTTGGCAAGAATGAAAGGTAGTTGTTCAAAACTCGTTCTTTTCCAATAGAATAACCATGGATAAGGCAGGAGAGTGGTAAAGTACTGTTTTCTCTAAGTCTGAAGGCTGCCCACACTGTGCCTGTGTGCTGCAGCTTGCATCTTCGCCTTTGGGAAGCTGCCGCTCGCCGATTCTCCCGCAGGCGAAGAAGCGGCTTCTTCGCACACAGAGCATTGTGGCGAGCGCAGGGAGCTGCTGAGAGCGGTTTGTGCCGAAAGAAGCCCGGGACCGGCACTTAGCTTCGGAGAGCTGCGTATCTGCGTCTTCTGCGTGTCTTGCCGCTCTACACTCAGCCAAAAGCTTTTCCACCATATCTTGCAAGGAGAAACTCTGCCAGGAAAGAAAACATCCAAAATCTTGTTCTAAAGCTTGCACGGGGGTCTGCAAAGAGTTTGGCAAGAATGAAAGGTAGTTGTCCAAAACTCGTTCTTTTCCAATAGAATAACCATGGAAAAGGCAGGAGAGTGGTAAAGTACTGTTTTCTCTAAGTCTGAAGGCTGCCCACACTGTGCCTGTGTGCTGCAGCTTGCATCTTCGCCTTTGGGAAGCTGCCGCTCGCCGATTCTCCCGCAGGCGAAGAAGCGGCTTCTTCGCACACAGAGCATTGTGGCGAGCGCAGGGAGCTCCTGAGAGCGGTTTGTGCCGAAAGAAGCCCGGGACCGGCACTTAGCTTCGGAGAGCTGCGTATCTGCGTCTTCTGCGTGTCTTGCCGCTCTACACTCAGCCAAAAGCTTTTCCACCATATCTTGCAAGGAGAAACTCTGCCAGGAAAGAAAACATCCAAAATCTTGTTCTAAAGCTTGCACGGGGGTCTGCAAAGAGTTTGGCAAGAATGAAAGGTAGTTGTCCAAAACTCGTTCTTTTCCAATAGAATAACCATGGAAAAGGCAGGAGAGTGGTAAAGTACTGTTTTCTCTAAGTCTGAAGGCTGCCCACATTGTGCCTGTGTGCTGCAGCTTGCATCTTCGCCTTTGGGAAGCTGCCGCTCGCCGATTCTCCCGGAGGCGAAGAAGCGGCTTCTTCGCACACAGAGCATTGTGGCGAGCGCAGGGAGCTCCTGAGAGCGGTTTGTGCCGAAAGAAGCCCGGGACCGGCACTTAGCTTCGGAGAGCTGCGTATCTGCGTCTTCTGCGTGTCTTGCCGCTCTACACTCAGCCAAAAGCTTTTCCACCATATCTTGCAAGGAGAAACTCTGCCAGGAAAGAAAACATCCAAAATCTTGTTCTAAAGCTTGCACGGGGGTCTGCAAAGAGTTTGGCAAGAATGAAAGGTAGTTGTCCAAAACTCGTTCTTTTCCAATAGAATAACCATGGAAAAGGCAGGAGAGTGGTAAAGTACTGTTTTCTCTAAGTCTGAAGGCTGCCCACACTGTGCCTGTGTGCTGCAGCTTGCATCTTCGCCTTTGGGAAGCTGCCGCTCGCCGATTCTCCCGCAGGCGAAGAAGCGGCTTCTTCGCACACAGAGCATTGTGGCGAGCGCAGGGAGCTCCTGAGAGCGGTTTGTGCCGAAAGAAGCCCGGGACCGGCACTTAGCTTCGGAGAGCTGCGTATCTGCGTCTTCTGCGTGTCTTGCCGCTCTACACTCAGCCAAAAGCTTTTCCACCATATCTTGCAAGGAGAAACTCTGCCAGGAAAGAAAACATCCAAAATCTTGTTCTAAAGCTTGCACGGGGGTCTGCAAAGAGTTTGGCAAGAATGAAAGGTAGTTGTCCAAAACTCGTTCTTTTCCAATAGAATAACCATGGAAAAGGCAGGAGAGTGGTAAAGTACTGTTTTCTCTAAGTCTGAAGGCTGCCCACACTGTGCCTGTGTGCTGCAGCTTGCATCTTCGCCTTTGGGAAGCTGCCGCTCGCCGATTCTCCCGGAGGCGAAGAAGCGGCTTCTTCGCACACAGAGCATTGTGGCGAGCGCAGGGAGCTCCTGAGAGCGGTTTGTGCCGAAAGAAGCCCGGGACCGGCACTTAGCTTCGGAGAGCTGCGTATCTGCGTCTTCTGCGTGTCTTGCCGCTCTACACTCAGCAAAAAGCTTTTCCACCATATCTTGCAAGGAGAAACTCTGCCAGGAAAGAAAACATCCAAAATCTTGTTCTAAAGCTTGCACGGGGGTCTGCAAAGAGTTTGGCAAGAATGAAAGGTAGTTGTCCAAAACTCGTTCTTTTCCAATAGAATAACCATGGAAAAGGCAGGAGAGTGGTAAAGTACTGTTTTCTCTAAGTCTGAAGGCTGCCCACACTGTGCCTGTGTGCTGCAGCTTGCATCTTCGCCTTTGGGAAGCTGCCGCTCGCCGATTCTCCCGGAGTCGAAGAAGCGGCTTCTTCGCACACAGAGCATTGTGGAGGGCGCAGGGAGCTCCTGAGAGAGGTTTGTGCCGAAAGAAGCCCGGGACCGGCACTTAGCTTCGGAGAGCTGCGTATCCGCGTCTTCTGCGTGTCTTGCCGCTCTACACTCAGCAAAAAGCTTTTCCACCATATCTTGCAAGGAGAAACTCTGCCAGGAAAGAAAACATCCAAAAACTTGTTCTAAAGCTTGCACGGGGGTCTGCAAAGAGTTTGGCAAGAATGAAAGGTAGTTGTCCAAAACTCGTTCTTTTCCAATAGAATAACCATGGAAAAGGCAGGAGAGTGGTAAAGTACTGTTTTCTCTAAGTCTGAAGGCTGCCCACACTGTGCCTGTGTGCTGCAGCTTGCATCTTCGCCTTTGGGAAGCTGCCGCTCGCCGATTCTCCCGCAGGCGAAGAAGCGGCTTCTTCGCACACAGAGCATTGTGGCGAGCGCAGGGAGCTCCTGAGAGCGGTTTGTGCCGAAAGAAGCCCGGGACCGGCACTTAGCTTCGGAGAGCTGCGTATCTGCGTCTTCTGCGTGTCTTGCCGCTCTACACTCAGCAAAAAGCTTTTTCACCATATCTTGCAAGGAGAAACTCTGCCAGGAAAAAAACATCCAAAATCTTGTTCTAAAGCTTGCACGGGGGTCTGCAAAGAGTTTGGCAAGAATGAAAGGTAGTTGTTCAAAACTCGTTCTTTTCCAATAGAATAACCATGGATAAGGCAGGAGAGTGGTAAAGTACTGTTTTCTCTAAGTCTGAAGGCTGCCCACACTGTGCCTGTGTGCTGCAGCTTGCATCTTCGCCTTTGGGAAGCTGCCGCTCGCCGATTCTCCCGCAGGCGAAGAAGCGGCTTCTTCGCACACAGAGCATTGTGGCGAGCGCAGGGAGCTGCTGAGAGCGGTTTGTGCCGAAAGAAGCCCGGGACCGGCACTTAGCTTCGGAGAGCTGCGTATCTGCGTCTTCTGCGTGTCTTGCCGCTCTACACTCAGCCAAAAGCTTTTCCACCATATCTTGCAAGGAGAAACTCTGCCAGGAAAGAAAACATCCAAAATCTTGTTCTAAAGCTTGCACGGGGGTCTGCAAAGAGTTTGGCAAGAATGAAAGGTAGTTGTCCAAAACTCGTTCTTTTCCAATAGAATAACCATGGAAAAGGCAGGAGAGTGGTAAAGTACTGTTTTCTCTAAGTCTGAAGGCTGCCCACACTGTGCCTGTGTGCTGCAGCTTGCATCTTCGCCTTTGGGAAGCTGCCGCTCGCCGATTCTCCCGCAGGCGAAGAAGCGGCTTCTTCGCACACAGAGCATTGTGGCGAGCGCAGGGAGCTCCTGAGAGCGGTTTGTGCCGAAAGAAGCCCGGGACCGGCACTTAGCTTCGGAGAGCTGCGTATCTGCGTCTTCTGCGTGTCTTGCCGCTCTACACTCAGCCAAAAGCTTTTCCACCATATCTTGCAAGGAGAAACTCTGCCAGGAAAGAAAACATCCAAAATCTTGTTCTAAAGCTTGCACGGGGGTCTGCAAAGAGTTTGGCAAGAATGAAAGGTAGTTGTCCAAAACTCGTTCTTTTCCAATAGAATAACCATGGAAAAGGCAGGAGAGTGGTAAAGTACTGTTTTCTCTAAGTCTGAAGGCTGCCCACATTGTGCCTGTGTGCTGCAGCTTGCATCTTCGCCTTTGGGAAGCTGCCGCTCGCCGATTCTCCCGGAGGCGAAGAAGCGGCTTCTTCGCACACAGAGCATTGTGGCGAGCGCAGGGAGCTCCTGAGAGCGGTTTGTGCCGAAAGAAGCCCGGGACCGGCACTTAGCTTCGGAGAGCTGCGTATCTGCGTCTTCTGCGTGTCTTGCCGCTCTACACTCAGCCAAAAGCTTTTCCACCATATCTTGCAAGGAGAAACTCTGCCAGGAAAGAAAACATCCAAAATCTTGTTCTAAAGCTTGCACGGGGGTCTGCAAAGAGTTTGGCAAGAATGAAAGGTAGTTGTCCAAAACTCGTTCTTTTCCAATAGAATAACCATGGAAAAGGCAGGAGAGTGGTAAAGTACAGTTTTCTCTAAGTCTGAATGCTGCCCAACTGTGCCTGTGTGCTGCAGCTTGCATCTTCGCCTTTGGGAAGCTGCCGCTCGCCGATTCTCCCGGAGGCGAAGAAGCGGCTTCTTCGCACACAGAGCATTGTGGCGAGCGCAGGGAGCTCCTGAGAGCGGTTTGTGCCGAAAGAAGCCCGGGACCGGCACTTAGCTTCGGAGAGCTGCGTATCTGCGTCTTCTGCGTGTCTTGCCGCTCTACACTCAGCCAAAAGCTTTTCCACCATATCTTGCAAGGAGAAACTCTGCCAGGAAAGAAAACATCCAAAATCTTGTTCTAAAGCTTGCACGGGGGTCTGCAAAGAGTTTGGCAAGAATGAAAGGTAGTTGTCCAAAACTCGTTCTTTTCCAATAGAATAACCATGGAAAAGGCAGGAGAGTGGTAAAGTACTGTTTTCTCTAAGTCTGAATGCTGCCCAACTGTGCCTGTGTGCTGCAGCTTGCATCTTCGCCTTTGGGAAGCTGCCGCTCGCCGATTCTCCCGGAGGCGAAGAAGCGGCTTCTTCGCACACAGAGCATTGTGGCGAGCGCAGGGAGCTCCTGAGAGCGGTTTGTGCCGAAAGAAGCCCGGGACCGGCACTTAGCTTCGGAGAGCTGCGTATCTGCGTCTTCTGCGTGTCTTGCCGCTCTACACTCAGCCAAAAGCTTTTCCACCATATCTTGCAAGGAGAAACTCTGCCAGGAAAGAAAACATCGAAAATCTTGTTCTAAAGCTTGCACGGGGGTCTGCAAAGAGTTTGGCAAGAATAAAAGGTAGTTGTCCAAAACTCGTTCTTTTCCAATAGAATAACCATGGAAAAGGCAGGAGAGTGGTAAAGTACTGTTTTCTCTAAGTCTGAAGGCTGCCCACACTGTGCCTGTGTGCTGCAGCTTGCATCTTCGCCTTTGGGAAGCTGCCGCTCGCCGATTCTCCCGGAGGCGAAGAAGCGGCTTCTTCGCACACAGAGCATTGTGGCGAGCGCAGGGAGCTCCTGAGAGCGGTTTGTGCCGAAAGAAGCCCGGGACCGGCACTTAGCTTCGGAGAGCTGCGTATCTGCGTCTTCTGCGTGTCTTGCCGCTCTACACTCAGCAAAAAGCTTTTCCACCATATTTTGCAAGGAGAAACTCTGCCAGGAAAGAAAACATCCAAAATCTTGTTCTAAAGCTTGCACGGGGGTCTGCAAAGAGTTTGGCAAGAATGAAAGGTAGTTGTCCAAAACTCGTTCTTTTCCAATAGAATAACCATGGAAAAGGCAGGAGAGTGGTAAAGTACTGTTTTCTCTAAGTCTGAAGGCTGCCCACACTGTGCCTGTGTGCTGCAGCTTGCATCTTCGCCTTTGGGAAGCTGCCGCTCGCCGATTCTCCCGGAGGCGAAGAAGCGGCTTCTTCGCACACAGAGCATTGTGGCGAGCGCAGGGAGCTCCTGAGAGCGGTTTGTGCCGAAAGAAGCCCGGGACCGGCACTTAGCTTCGGAGAGCTGCGTATCTGCGTCTTCTGCGTGTCTTGCCGCTCTACACTCAGCAAAAAGCTTTTTCACCATATCTTGCAAGGAGAAACTCTGCCAGGAAAAAAACATCCAAAATCTTGTTCTAAAGCTTGCACGGGGGTCTGCAAAGAGTTTGGCAAGAATGAAAGGTAGTTGTCCAAAACTCGTTCTTTTCCAATAGAATAACCATGGATAAGGCAGGAGAGTGGTAAAGTACTGTTTTCTCTAAGTCTGAAGGCTGCCCACACTGTGCCTGTGTGCTGCAGCTTGCATCTTCGCCTTTGGGAAGCTGCCGCTCGCCGATTCTCCCGCAGGCGAAGAAGCGGCTTCTTCGCACACAGAGCATTGTGGCGAGCGCAGGGAGCTCCTGAGAGCGGTTTGTGCCGAAAGAAGCCCGGGACCGGCACTTAGCTTCGGAGAGCTGCGTATCTGCGTCTTCTGCGTGTCTTGCCGCTCTACACTCAGCCAAAAGCTTTTCCACCATATCTTGCAAGGAGAAACTCTGCCAGGAAAGAAAACATCCAAAATCTTGTTCTAAAGCTTGCACGGGGGTCTGCAAAGAGTTTGGCAAGAATGAAAGGTAGTTGTCCAAAACTCGTTCTTTTCCAATAGAATAACCATGGAAAAGGCAGGAGAGTGGTAAAGTACTGTTTTCTCTAAGTCTGAATGCTGCCCACACTGTGCCTGTGTGCTGCAGCTTGCATCTTCGCCTTTGGGAAGCTGCCGCTCGCCGATTCTCCCGCAGGCGAAGAAGCGGCTTCTTCGCACACAGAGCATTGTGGCGAGCGCGGGGAGCTCCTGAGAGCGGTTTGTGCCGAAAGAAGCCCGGGACCGGCACTTAGCTTCGGAGAGCTGCGTATCTGCGTCTTCTGCGTGTCTTGCCGCTCTACACTCAGCCAAAAGCTTTTCCACCATATCTTGCAAGGAGAAACTCTGCCAGGAAAGAAAACATCCAAAATCTTGTTCTAAAGCTTGCACGGGGGTCTGCAAAGAGTTTGGCAAGAATGAAAGGTAGTTGTCCAAAACTCGTTCTTTTCCAATAGAATAACCATGGAAAAGGCAGGAGAGTGGTAAAGTACTGTTTTCTCTAAGTCTGAAGGCTGCCCACACTGTGCCTGTGTGCTGCAGCTTGCATCTTCGCCTTTGGGAAGCTGCCGCTCGCCGATTCTCCCGGAGGCGAAGAAGCGGCTTCTTCGCACACAGAGCATTGTGGCGAGCGCAGGGAGCTCCTGAGAGCGGTTTGTGCCGAAAGAAGCCCGGGACCGGCACTTAGCTTCGGAGAGCTGCGTATCTGCGTCTTCTGCGTGTCTTGCCGCTCTACACTCAGCCAAAAGCTTTTCCACCATATCTTGCAAGGAGAAACTCTGCCAGGAAAGAAAACATCCAAAATCTTGTTCTAAAGCTTGCACGGGGGTCTGCAAAGAGTTTGGCAAGAATGAAAGGTAGTTGTCCAAAACTCGTTCTTTTCCAATAGAATAACCATGGAAAAGGCAGGAGAGTGGTAAAGTACTGTTTTCTCTAAGTCTGAAGGCTGCCCACACTGTGCCTGCGTGCTGCAGCTTGCATCTTCGCCTTTGGGAAGCTGCCGCTCGCCGATTCTCCCGGAGGCGAAGAAGCGGCTTCTTCGCACACAGAGCATTGTGGCGAGCGCAGGGAGCTCCTGAGAGCGGTTTGTGCCGAAAGAACCCCGGGACCGGCACTTAGCTTCGGAGAGCTGCGTATCTGCGTCTTCTGCGTGTCTTGCCGCTCTACACTCAGCAAAAAGCTTTTCCACCATATCTTGCAAGGAGAAACTCTGCCAGGAAAGAAAACATCCAAAATCTTGTTCTAAAGCTTGCACGGGGGTCTGCAAAGAGTTTGGCAAGAATGAAAGGTAGTTGTCCAAAACTCGTTCTTTTCCAATAGAATAACCATGGATAAGGCAGGAGAGTGGTAAAGTACTGTTTTCTCTAAGTCTGAAGGCTGCCCACACTGTGCCTGCGTGCTGCAGCTTGCATCTTCGCCTTTGGGAAGCTGCCGCTCGCCGATTCTCCCGCAGGCGAAGAAGCGGCTTCTTCGCACACAGAGCATTGTGGCGAGCGCAGGGAGCTCCTGAGAGCGGTTTGTGCCGAAAGAAGCCCGGGACCGGCACTTAGCTTCGGAGAGCTGCGTATCTGCGTCTTCTGCGTGTCTTGCCGCTCTACACTCAGCCAAAAGCTTTTCCAGCATATCTTGCAAGGAGAAACTCTGCCAGGAAAGAAAACATCCAAAATCTTGTTCTAAAGCTTGCACGGAGGTCTGCAAAGAGTTTGGCAAGAATGAAAGGTAGTTGTCCAAAACTCGTTCTTTTCCAATAGAATAACCATGGAAAAGGCAGGAGAGTGGTAAAGTACTGTTTTCTCTAAGTCTGAAGGCTGCCCACACTGTGCCTGTGTGCTGCAGCTTGCATCTTCGCCTTTGGGAAGCTGCCGCTCGCCGATTCTCCCGGAGGCGAAGAAGCGGCTTCTTCGCACACAGAGCATTGTGGCGAGCGCAGGGAGCTCCTGAGAGCGGTTTGTGCCGAAAGAAGCCCGGGACCGGCACTTAGCTTCGGAGAGCTGCGTATCTGCGTCTTCTGCGTGTCTTGCCGCTCTACACTCAGCAAAAAGCTTTTCCACCATATCTTGCAAGGAGAAACTCTGACAGGAAAGAAAACATCCAAAATCTTGTTCTAAAGCTTGCACGGGGGTCTGCAAAGAGTTTGGCAAGAATGAAAGGTAGTTGTCCAAAACTCGTTCTTTTCCAATAGAATAACCATGGAAAAGGCAGGAGAGTGGTAAAGTACTGTTTTCTCTAAGTCTGAATGCTGCCCACACTGTGCCTGTGTGCTGCAGCTTGCATCTGCGCCTTTGGGAAGCTGCCGCTCGCCGATTCTCCCGGAGGCGAAGAAGCGGCTTCTTCGCACACAGAGCATTGTGGCGAGCGCAGGGAGCTCCTGAGAGCGGTTTGTGCCGAAAGAAGCCCAGGACCGGCACTTAGCTTCGGAAGCTGCGTATCTGTGTCTTCTGCGTGTCTTGCCGCTCAACACTCAGCCAAAAGCTTTTTCACCATATCTTGCAAGGAGAAACTCTGCCAGGGAAGAAAACATCCAAAATCTTGTTCTAAAGCTTGCACGCAGGTCTGCAAAGAGTTTGGCAAGAATGAAAGGTAGTTGTCCAAAACTCGTTCTTTTCCAATAGAATAACCATGGAAAAGGCAGGAGAGTGGTAAAGTACTGTTTTCTCTAAGTCTGAAGGCTGCCCACATTGTGCCTGTGTGCTGCAGCTTGCATCTTCGCCTTTGGGAAGCTGCCGCACGCCGATTCTCCCGCAGGCGAAGAAGCGGCTTCTTCGCACACAGAGCATTGTGGCGAGCGCAGGGAGCTCCTGAGAGCGGTTTGTGCCGAAAGAAGCCCGGGACCGGCACTTAGCTTCGGAGAGCTGCGTATCTGCGTCTTCTGCGTGTCTTGCCGCTCTACACTCAGCAAAAAGCTTTTCCACCATATCTTGCAAGGAGAAACTCTGCCAGGAAAGAAAACATCCAAAATCTTGTTCTAAAGCTTGCACGGGGGTCTGCAAAGAGTTTGGCAAGAATGAAAGGTAGTTGTCCAAAACTCGTTCTTTTCCAATAGAATAACCATGGAAAAGGCAGGAGAGTGGTAAAGTACTGTTTTCTCTAAGTCTGAATGCTGCCCACACTGTGCCTGTGTGCTGCAGCTTGCATCTTCGCCTTTGGGAAGCTGCCGCTCGCCGATTCTCCCGCAGGCGAAGAAGCGGCTTCTTCGCACACAGAGCATTGTGGCGAGCGCGGGGAGCTCCTGAGAGCGGTTTGTGCCGAAAGAAGCCCGGGACCGGCACTTAGCTTCAGAGAGCTGCGTATCTGCGTCTTCTGCGTGTCTTGCCGCTCTACACTCAGCAAAACGGTTTTCCACCATATCTTGCAAGAAGAAACTCTGCCAGGAAAGAAAACATCCAAAATCTTGTTCTAAAGCTTGCACGGGGGTCTGCAAAGAGTTTGGCAAGAATGAAAGGTAGTTGTCCAAAACTCGTTCTTTTCCAATAGAATAACCATGGAAAAGGCAGGAGAGTGGTAAAGTACTGTTTTCTCTAAGTCTGAAGGCTGCCCACACTGTGCCTGTGTGCTGCAGCTTGCATCTTCGCCTTTGGGAAGCTGCCGCTCGCCGATTCTCCCGGAGGCGAAGAAGCGGCTTCTTCGCACACAGAGCATTGTGGCGAGCGCAGGGAGCTCCTGAGAGCGGTTTGTGCCGAAAGAAGCCCGGGACCGGCACTTAGCTTCGGAGAGCTGCGTATCTGCGTCTTCTGCGTGTCTTGCCGCTCAACACTCAGCCAAAAGCTTTTTCACCATATCTTGCAAGGAGAAACTCTGCCAGGGAAGAAAACATCCAAAATCTTGTTCTAAAGCTTGCACGGGGGTCTGCAAAGAGTTTGGCAAGAATGAAAGGTAGTTGTCCAAAACTGGTTCTTTTCCAATATAATAACCATGGAAAAGGCAGGAGAGTGGTAAAGTACTGTTTTCTCTAAGTCTGAAGGCTGCCCACATTGTGCCTGTGTGCTGCAGCTTGCAGCTTCGCCTTTGGGAAGCTGCCGCTCGCCGATTCTCCCGCAGGCGAAGAAGCGGCTTCTTCGCACACAGAGCATTGTGGCGAGCGCAGGGAGCTCCTGAGAGCGGTTTGTGCCGAAAGAAGCCCGGGACCGGCACTTAGCTTCGGAGAGCTGCGTATCTGCGTCTTCTGCGTGTCTTGCCGCTCTACACTCAGCCAAAAGCTTTTCCACCATATCTTGCAAGGAGAAACTCTGCCAGGAAAGAAAACATCCAAAATCTTGTTCTAAAGCTTGCACGGGGGTCTGCAAAGAGTTTGGCAAGAATGAAAGGTAGTTGTCCAAAACTCGTTCTTTTCCAATAGAATAACCATGGAAAAGGCAGGAGAGTGGTAAAGTACTGTTTTCTCTAAGTCTGAAGGCTGCCCACACTGTGCCTGTGTGCTGCAGCTTGCATCTTCGCCTTTGGGAAGCTGCCGCTCGCCGATTCTCCCGCAGGCGAAGAAGCGGCTTCTTCGCACACAGAGCATTGTGGCGAGCGCAGGGAGCTCCTGAGAGCGGTTTGTGCCGAAAGAAGCCCGGGACCGGCACTTAGCTTCGGAGAGCTGCGTATCTGCGTCTTCTGCGTGTCTTGCCGCTCTACACTCAGCAAAAAGCTTTTCCACCATATCTTGCAAGGAGAAACTCTGCCAGGAAAGAAAACATCCAAAATCTTGTTCTAAAGCTTGCACGGGGGTCTGCAAAGAGTTTGGCAAGAATGAAAGGTAGTTGTCCAAAACTCGTTCTTTTCCAATAGAATAACCATGGAAAAGGCAGGAGAGTGGTAAAGTACTGTTTTCTCTAAGTCTGAAGGCTGCCCACACTGTGCCTGTGTGCTGCAGCTTGCATCTTCGCCTTTGGGAAGCTGCCGCTCGCCGATTCTCCCGCAGGCGAAGAAGCGGCTTCTTCGCACACAGAGCATTGTGGCGAGCGCAGGGAGCTCCTGAGAGCGGTTTGTGCCGAAAGAAGCCCGGGACCGGCACTTAGCTTCGGAGAGTTGCGTATCTGCGTCTTCTGCGTGTCTTGCCGCTCTACACTCAGCAAAAAGCTTTTCCACCATATCTTGCAAGGAGAAACTCTGCCAGGAAAGAAAACATCCAAAATCTTGTTCTAAAGCTTGCACGGAGGTCTGCAAAGAGTTTGGCAAGAATGAAAGGTAGTTGTCCAAAACTCGTTCTTTTCCAATAGAATAACCATGGAAAAGGCAGGAGAGTGGTAAAGTACTGTTTTCTCTAAGTCTGAAGGCTGCCCACACTGTGCCTGTGTGCTGCAGCTTGCATCTTCGCCTTTGGGAAGCTGCCGCTCGCCGATTCTCCCGGAGGCGAAGAAGCGGCTTCTTCGCACACAGAGCATTGTGGCGAGCGCAGGGAGCTCCTGAGAGCGGTTTGTGCCGAAAGAAGCCCGGGACCGGCACTTAGCTTCGGAGAGCTGCGTATCTGCGTCTTCTGCGTGTCTTGCCGCTCTACACTCAGCAAAAAGCTTTTCCACCATATCTTGCAAGGAGAAACTCTGCCAGGAAAGAAAACATCCAAAATCTTGTTCTAAAGCTTGCACGGGGGTCTGCAAAGAGTTTGGCAAGAATGAAAGGTAGTTGTCCAAAACTCGTTCTTTTCCAATAGAATAACCATGGAAAAGGCAGGAGAGTGGTAAAGTACTGTTTTCTCTAAGTCTGAATGCTGCCCACACTGTGCCTGTTTGCTGCAGCTTGCATCTTCGCCTTTGGGAAGCTGCCGCTCGCCGATTCTCCCGCAGGCGAAGAAGCGGCTTCTTCGCCCACAGAGCATTGTGGCGAGCGCAGGGAGCTCCTGAGAGCGGTTTGTGCCGAAAGAACCCCGGGACCGGCACTTAGCTTCGGAGAGCTGCGTATCTGCGTCTTCTGCGTGTCTTGCCGCTCTACACTCAGCCAAAAGCTTTTCCACCATATCTTGCAAGGAGAAACTCTGCCAGGAAAGAAAACATCCAAAATCTTGTTCTAAAGCTTGCACGGGGGTCTGCAAAGAGTTTGGCAAGAATGAAAGGTAGTTGTCCAAAACTCGTTCTTTTCCAATAGAATAACCATGGAAAAGGCAGGAGAGTGGTAAAGTACTGTTTTCTCTAAGTCTGAAGGCTGCCCACACTGTGCCTGTGTGCTGCAGCTTGCATCTTCGCCTTTGGGAAGCTGCCGCTCGCCGATTCTCCCGCAGGCGAAGAAGCGGCTTCTTCGCACACAGAGCATTGTGGCGAGCGCAGGGAGCTCCTGAGAGCGGTTTGTGCCGAAAGAAGCCCGGGACCGGCACTTAGCTTCGGAGAGCTGCGTATCTGCGTCTTCTGCGTGTCTTGCCGCTCTACACTCAGCAAAAAGCTTTTCCACCATATCTTGCAAGGAGAAACTCTGCCAGGAAAGAAAACATCCAAAATCTTGTTCTAAAGCTTGCACGGAGGTCTGCAAAGAGTTTGGCAAGAATGAAAGGTAGTTGTCCAAAACTCGTTCTTTTCCAATAGAATAACCATGGAAAAGGCAGGAGAGTGGTAAAGTACTGTTTTCTCTAAGTCTGAAGGCTGCCCACACTGTGCCTGTGTGCTGCAGCTTGCATCTTCGCCTTTGGGAAGCTGCCGCTCGCCGATTCTCCCGGAGGCGAAGAAGCGGCTTCTTCGCACACAGAGCATTGTGGCGAGCGCAGGGAGCTCCTGAGAGCGGTTTGTGCCGAAAGAAGCCCGGGACCGGCACTTAGCTTCGGAGAGCTGCGTATCTGCGTCTTCTGCGTGTCTTGCCGCTCTACACTCAGCAAAAAGCTTTTCCACCATATCTTGCAAGGAGAAACTCTGCCAGGAAAGAAAACATCCAAAATCTTGTTCTAAAGCTTGCACGGGGGTCTGCAAAGAGTTTGGCAAGAATGAAAGGTAGTTGTCCAAAACTCGTTCTTTTCCAATAGAATAACCATGGAAAAGGCAGGAGAGTGGTAAAGTACTGTTTTCTCTAAGTCTGAATGCTGCCCACACTGTGCCTGTTTGCTGCAGCTTGCATCTTCGCCTTTGGGAAGCTGCCGCTCGCCGATTCTCCCGCAGGCGAAGAAGCGGCTTCTTCGCACACAGAGCATTGTGGCGAGCGCAGGGAGCTCCTGAGAGCGGTTTGTGCCGAAAGAACCCCGGGACCGGCACTTAGCTTCGGAGAGCTGCGTATCTGCGTCTTCTGCGTGTCTTGCCGCTCTACACTCAGCCAAAAGCTTTTCCACCATATCTTGCAAGGAGAAACTCTGCCAGGAAAGAAAACATCCAAAATCTTGTTCTAAAGCTTGCACGGAGGTCTGCAAAGAGTTTGGCAAGAATGAAAGGTAGTTGTCCAAAACTCGTTCTTTTCCAATAGAATAACCATGGAAAAGGCAGGAGAGTGGTAAAGTACTGTTTTCTCTAAGTCTGAAGGCTGCCCACACTGTGCCTGCGTGCTGCAGCTTGCATCTTCGCCTTTGGGAAGCTGCCGCTCGCCGATTCTCCCGCAGGCGAAGAAGCGGCTTCTTCGCACACAGAGCATTGTGGCGAGCGCAGGGAGCTCCTGAGAGCGGTTTGTGCCGAAAGAAGCCCGGGACCGGCACTTAGCTTCGGAGAGCTGCGTATCTGCGTCTTCTGCGTGTCTTGCCGCTCTACACTCAGCCAAAAGCTTTTCCAGCATATCTTGCAAGGAGAAACTCTGCCAGGAAAGAAAACATCCAAAATCTGGTTCTAAAGCTTGCACGGAGGTCTGCAAAGAGTTTGGAAAGAATGAAAGGTAGTTGTCCAAAACTCGTTCTTTTCCAATAGAATAACCATGGAAAAGGCAGGAGAGTGGTAAAGTACTGTTTTCTCTAAGTCTGAAGGCTGCCCACATTGTGCCTGTGTGCTGCAGCTTGCATCTTCGCCTTTGGGAAGCTGCCGCACGCCGATTCTCCCGCAGGCGAAGAAGCGGCTTCTTCGCACACAGAGCATTGTGGCGAGCGCAGGGAGCTCCTGAGAGCGGTTTGTGCCGAAAGAAGCCCGGGACCGGCACTTAGCTTCGGAGAGCTGCGTATCTGCGTCTTCTGCGTGTCTTGCCGCTCTACACTCAGCAAAAAGCTTTTCCACCATATCTTGCAAGGAGAAACTCTGCCAGGAAAGAAAACATCCAAAATCTTGTTCTAAAGCTTGCACGGGGGTCTGCAAAGAGTTTGGCAAGAATGAAAGGTAGTTGTCCAAAACTCGTTCTTTTCCAATAGAATAACCATGGAAAAGGCAGGAGAGTGGTAAAGTACTGTTTTCTCGAAGTCTGAATGCTGCCCACACTGTGCCTGTGTGCTGCAGCTTGCATCTTCGCCTTTGGGAAGCTGCCGCTCGCCGATTCTCCCGCAGGCGAAGAAGCGGCTTCTTCGCACACAGAGCATTGTGGCGAGCGCGGGGAGCTCCTGAGAGCGGTTTGTGCCGAAAGAAGCCCGGGACCGGCACTTAGCTTCGGAGAGCTGCGTATCTGCGTCTTCTGCGTGTCTTGCCGCTCTACACTCAGCAAAAAGGTTTTCCACCATATCTTGCAAGAAGAAACTCTGCCAGGAAAGAAAACATCCAAAATCTTGTTCTAAAGCTTGCACGGGGGTCTGCAAAGAGTTTGGCAAGAATGAAAGGTAGTTGTCCAAAACTCGTTCTTTTCCAATAGAATAACCATGGAAAAGGCAGGAGAGTGGTAAAGTACTGTTTTCTCTAAGTCTGAAGGCTGCCCACACTGTGCCTGTGTGCTGCAGCTTGCATCTTCGCCTTTGGGAAGCTGCCGCTCGCCGATTCTCCCGGAGGCGAAGAAGCGGCTTCTTCGCACACAGAGCATTGTGGCGAGCGCAGGGAGCTCCTGAGAGCGGTTTGTGCCGAAAGAAGCCCGGGACCGGCACTTAGCTTCGGAGAGCTGCGTATCTGCGTCTTCTGCGTGTCTTGCCGCTCAACACTCAGCCAAAAGCTTTTTCACCATATCTTGCAAGGAGAAACTCTGCCAGGGAAGAAAACATCCAAAATCTTGTTCTAAAGCTTGCACGCAGGTCTGCAAAGAGTTTGGCAAGAATGAAAGGTAGTTGTCCAAAACTCGTTCTTTTCCAATATAATAACCATGGAAAAGGCAGGAGAGTGGTAAAGTACTGTTTTCTCTAAGTCTGAAGGCTGCCCACATTGTGCCTGTGTGCTGCAGCTTGCATCTTCGCCTTTGGGAAGCTGCCGCTCGCCGATTCTCCCGGAGGCGAAGAAGCGGCTTCTTCGCACACAGAGCATTGTGGCGAGCGCAGGGAGCTCCTGAGAGCGGTTTGTGCCGAAAGAAGCCCGGGACCGGCACTTAGCTTCGGAGAGCTGCGTATCTGCGTCTTCTGCGTGTCTTGCCGCTCTACACTCAGCCAAAAGCTTTTCCACCATATCTTGCAAGGAGAAACTCTGCCAGGAAAGAAAACATCCAAAATCTTGTTCTAAAGCTTGCACGGGGGTCTGCAAAGAGTTTGGCAAGAATGAAAGGTAGTTGTCCAAAACTCGTTCTTTTCCAATAGAATAACCATGGAAAAGGCAGGAGAGTGGTAAAGTACTGTTTTCTCTAAGTCTGAAGGCTGCCCACACTGTGCCTGTGTGCTGCAGCTTGCATCTTCGCCTTTGGGAAGCTGCCGCTCGCCGATTCTCCCGCAGGCGAAGAAGCGGCTTCTTCGCACACAGAGCATTGTGGCGAGCGCAGGGAGCTCCTGAGAGCGTTTTGTGCCGAAAGAAGCCCGGGACCGGCACTTAGCTTCGGAGAGCTGCGTATCTGCGTCTTCTGCGTGTCTTGCCGCTCTACACTCAGCAAAAAGCTTTTCCACCATATCTTGCAAGGAGAAACTCTGCCAGGAAAGAAAACATCCAAAATCTTGTTCTAAAGCTTGCACGGGGGTCTGCAAAGAGTTTGGCAAGAATGAAAGGTAGTTGTCCAAAACTCGTTCTTTTCCAATAGAATAACCATGGAAAAGGCAGGAGAGTGGTAAAGTACTGTTTTCTCTAAGTCTGAAGGCTGCCCACACTGTGCCTGTGTGCTGCAGCTTGCATCTTCGCCTTTGGGAAGCTGCCGCTCGCCGATTCTCCCGCAGGCGAAGAAGCGGCTTCTTCGCACACAGAGCATTGTGGCGAGCGCAGGGAGCTCCTGAGAGCGGTTTGTGCCGAAAGAAGCCCGGGACCGGCACTTAGCTTCGGAGAGCTGCGTATCCGCGTCTTCTGCGTGTCTTGCCGCTCTACACTCAGCAAAAAGCTTTTCCACCATATCTTGCAAGGAGAAACTCTGCCAGGAAAGAAAACATCCAAAATCTTGTTCTAAAGCTTGCACGGAGGTCTGCAAAGAGTTTGGCAAGAATGAAAGGTAGTTGTCCAAAACTCGTTCTTTTCCAATAGAATAACCATGGAAAAGGCAGGAGAGTGGTAAAGTACTGTTTTCTCTAAGTCTGAAGGCTGCCCACACTGTGCCTGTGTGCTGCAGCTTGCATCTTCGCCTTTGGGAAGCTGCCGCTCGCCGATTCTCCCGCAGGCGAAGAAGCGGCTTCTTCGCACACAGAGCATTGTGGCGAGCGCAGGGAGCTCCTGAGAGCGGTTTGTGCCGAAAGAAGCCCGGGACCGGCACTTAGCTTCGGAGAGCTGCGTATCTGCGTCTTCTGCGTGTCTTGCCGCTCTACACTCAGCCAAAAGCTTTTCCACCATATCTTGCAAGGAGAAACTCTGCCAGGGAAGAAAACATCCAAAATCTTGTTCTAAAGCTTGCACGCAGGTCTGCAAAGAGTTTGGCAAGAATGAAAGGTAGTTGTCCAAAACTCGTTCTTTTCCAATATAATAACCGTGGAAAAGGCAGGAGAGTGGTAAAGTACTGTTTTCTCTAAGTCTGAAGGCTGCCCACATTGTGCCTGTGTGCTGCAGCTTGCATCTTCGCCTTTGGGAAGCTGCCGCTCGCCGATTCTCCCGCAGGCGAAGAAGCGGCTTCTTCGCACACAGAGCATTGTGGCGAGCGCAGGGAGCTCCTGAGAGCGGTTTGTGCCGAAAGAAGCCCGGGACCGGCACTTAGCTTCGGAGAGCTGCGTATCTGCGTCTTCTGCGTGTCTTGCCGCTCTACACTCAGCCAAAAGCTTTTCCACCATATCTTGCAAGGAGAAACTCTGCCAGGAAAGAAAACATCCAAAATCTTGTTCTAAAGCTTGCACGGGGGTCTGCAAAGAGTTTGGCAAGAATGAAAGGTAGTTGTCCAAAACTCGTTCTTTTCCAATAGAATAACCATGGAAAAGGCAGGAGAGTGGTAAAGTACTGTTTTCTCTAAGTCTGAAGGCTGCCCACACTGTGCCTGTGTGCTGCAGCTTGCATCTTCGCCTTTGGGAAGCTGCCGCTCGCCGATTCTCCCGCAGGCGAAGAAGCGGCTTCTTCGCACACAGAGCATTGTGGCGAGCGCAGGGAGCTCCTGAGAGCGGTTTGTGCCGAAAGAAGCCCGGGACCGGCACTTAGCTTCGGAGAGCTGCGTATCTGCGTCTTCTGCGTGTCTTGCCGCTCTACACTCAGCAAAAAGCTTTTCCACCATATCTTGCAAGGAGAAACTCTGCCAGGAAAGAAAACATCCAAAATCTTGTTCTAAAGCTTGCACGGGGGTCTGCAAAGAGTTTGGCAAGAATGAAAGGTAGTTGTCCAAAACTCGTTCTTTTCCAATAGAATAACCATGGAAAAGGCAGGAGAGTGGTAAAGTACTGTTTTCTCTAAGTCTGAAGGCTGCCCACACTGTGCCTGTGTGCTGCAGCTTGCATCTTCGCCTTTGGGAAGCTGCCGCTCGCCGATTCTCCCGCAGGCGAAGAAGCGGCTTCTTCGCACACAGAGCATTGTGGCGAGCGCAGGGAGCTCCTGAGAGCGGTTTGTGCCGAAAGAAGCCCGGGACCGGCACTTAGCTTCGGAGAGCTGCGTATCTGCGTCTTCTGCGTGTCTTGCCGCTCTACACTCAGCAAAAAGCTTTTCCACCATATCTTGCAAGGAGAAACTCTGCCAGGAAAGAAAACATCCAAAATCTTGTTCTAAAGCTTGCACGGAGGTCTGCAAAGAGTTTGGCAAGAATGAAAGGTAGTTGTCCAAAACTCGTTCTTTTCCAATAGAATAACCATGGAAAAGGCAGGAGAGTGGTAAAGTACTGTTTTCTCTAAGTCTGAAGGCTGCCCACACTGTGCCTGTGTGCTGCAGCTTGCATCTTCGCCTTTGGGAAGCTGCCGCTCGCCGATTCTCCCGGAGGCGAAGAAGCGGCTTCTTCGCACACAGAGCATTGTGGCGAGCGCAGGGAGCTCCTGAGAGCGGTTTGTGCCGAAAGAAGCCCGGGACCGGCACTTAGCTTCGGAGAGCTGCGTATCTGCGTCTTCTGCGTGTCTTGCCGCTCTACACTCAGCAAAAAGCTTTTCCACCATATCTTGCAAGGAGAAACTCTGCCAGGAAAGAAAACATCCAAAATCTTGTTCTAAAGCTTGCACGGGGGTCTGCAAAGAGTTTGGCAAGAATGAAAGGTAGTTGTCCAAAACTCGTTCTTTTCCAATAGAATAACCATGGAAAAGGCAGGAGAGTGGTAAAGTACTGTTTTCTCTAAGTCTGAATGCTGCCCACACTGTGCCTGTTTGCTGCAGCTTGCATCTTCGCCTTTGGGAAGCTGCCGCTCGCCGATTCTCCCGCAGGCGAAGAAGCGGCTTCTTCGCCCACAGAGCATTGTGGCGAGCGCAGGGAGCTCCTGAGAGCGGTTTGTGCCGAAAGAACCCCGGGACCGGCACTTAGCTTCGGAGAGCTGCGTATCTGCGTCTTCTGCGTGTCTTGCCGCTCTACACTCAGCCAAAAGCTTTTCCACCATATCTTGCAAGGAGAAACTCTGCCAGGAAAGAAAACATCCAAAATCTTGTTCTAAAGCTTGCACGGGGGTCTGCAAAGAGTTTGGCAAGAATGAAAGGTAGTTGTCCAAAACTCGTTCTTTTCCAATAGAATAACCATGGAAAAGGCAGGAGAGTGGTAAAGTACTGTTTTCTCTAAGTCTGAAGGCTGCCCACACTGTGCCTGTGTGCTGCAGCTTGCATCTTCGCCTTTGGGAAGCTGCCGCTCGCCGATTCTCCCGGAGGCGAAGAAGCGGCTTCTTCGCACACAGAGCATTGTGGCGAGCGCAGGGAGCTCCTGAGAGCGGTTTGTGCCGAAAGAAGCCCGGGACCGGCACTTAGCTTCGGAGAGCTGCGTATCTGCGTCTTCTGCGTGTCTTGCCGCTCTACACTCAGCAAAAAGCTTTTCCACCATATCTTGCAAGGAGAAACTCTGCCAGGAAAGAAAACATCCAAAATCTTGTTCTAAAGCTTGCACGGGGGTCTGCAAAGAGTTTGGCAAGAATGAAAGGTAGTTGTCCAAAACTCGTTCTTTTCCAATAGAATAACCATGGAAAAGGCAGGAGAGTGGTAAAGTACTGTTTTCTCTAAGTCTGAATGCTGCCCACACTGTGCCTGTTTGCTGCAGCTTGCATCTTCGCCTTTGGGAAGCTGCCGCTCGCCGATTCTCCCGCAGGCGAAGAAGCGGCTTCTTCGCCCACAGAGCATTGTGGCGAGCGCAGGGAGCTCCTGAGAGCGGTTTGTGCCGAAAGAAGCCCGGGACCGGCACTTAGCTTCGGAGAGCTGCGTATCTGCGTCTTCTGCGTGTCTTGCCGCTCTACACTCAGCCAAAAGCTTTTCCACCATATCTTGCAAGGAGAAACTCTGCCAGGAAAGAAAACATCCAAAATCTTGTTCTAAAGCTTGCACGGAGGTCTGCAAAGAGTTTGGCAAGAATGAAAGGTAGTTGTCCAAAACTCGTTCTTTTCCAATAGAATAACCATGGAAAAGGCAGGAGAGTGGTAAAGTACTGTTTTCTCTAAGTCTGAAGGCTGCCCACACTGTGCCTGCGTGCTGCAGCTTGCATCTTCGCCTTTGGGAAGCTGCCGCTCGCCGATTCTCCCGCAGGCGAAGAAGCGGCTTCTTCGCACACAGAGCATTGTGGCGAGCGCAGGGAGCTCCTGAGAGCGGTTTGTGCCGAAAGAAGCCCGGGACCGGCACTTAGCTTCGGAGAGCTGCGTATCTGCGTCTTCTGCGTGTCTTGCCGCTCTACACTCAGCCAAAAGCTTTTCCAGCATATCTTGCAAGGAGAAACTCTGCCAGGAAAGAAAACATCCAAAATCTTGTTCTAAAGCTTGCACGGAGGTCTGCAAAGAGTTTGGCAAGAATGAAAGGTAGTTGTCCAAAACTCGTTCTTTTCCAATAGAATAACCATGGAAAAGGCAGGAGAGTGGTAAAGTACTGTTTTCTCTAAGTCTGAAGGCTGCCCACATTGTGCCTGTGTGCTGCAGCTTGCATCTTCGCCTTTGGGAAGCTGCCGCACGCCGATTCTCCCGCAGGCGAAGAAGCGGCTTCTTCGCACACAGAGCATTGTGGCGAGCGCAGGGAGCTCCTGAGAGCGGTTTGTGCCGAAAGAAGCCCGGGACCGGCACTTAGCTTCGGAGAGCTGCGTATCTGCGTCTTCTGCGTGTCTTGCCGCTCTACACTCAGCCAAAAGCTTTTCCACCATATCTTGCAAGGAGAAACTCTGCCAGGAAAGAAAACATCCAAAATCTTGTTCTAAAGCTTGCACGGGGGTCTGCAAAGAGTTTGGCAAGAATGAAAGGTAGTTGTCCAAAACTCGTTCTTTTCCAATAGAATAACCATGGAAAAGGCAGGAGAGTGGTAAAGTACTGTTTTCTCGAAGTCTGAATGCTGCCCACACTGTGCCTGTGTGCTGCAGCTTGCATCTTCGCCTTTGGGAAGCTGCCGCTCGCCGATTCTCCCGCAGGCGAAGAAGCGGCTTCTTCGCACACAGAGCATTGTGGCGAGCGCGGGGAGCTCCTGAGGGCGGTTTGTGCCGAAAGAAGCCCGGGACCGGCACTTAGCTTCGGAGAGCTGCGTATCTGCGTCTTCTGCGTGTCTTGCCGCTCTACACTCAGCAAAAAGCTTTTCCACCATATCTTGCAAGGAGAAACTCTGCCAGGAAAGAAAACATCCAAAAACTTGTTCTAAAGCTTGCACGGGGGTCTGCAAAGAGTTTGGCAAGAATGAAAGGTAGTTGTCCAAAACTCGTTCTTTTCCAATAGAATAACCATGGAAAAGGCAGGAGAGTGGTAAAGTACTGTTTTCTCTAAGTCTGAAGGCTGCCCACACTGTGCCTGTGTGCTGCAGCTTGCATCTTCGCCTTTGGGAAGCTGCCGCTCGCCGATTCTCCCGGAGGCGAAGAAGCGGCTTCTTCGCACACAGAGCATTGTGGCGAGCGCAGGGAGCTCCTGAGAGCGGTTTGTGCCGAAAGAAGCCCGGGACCGGCACTTAGCTTCGGAGAGCTGCGTATCTGCGTCTTCTGCGTGTCTTGCCGCTCAACACTCAGCCAAAAGCTTTTTCACCATATCTTGCAAGGAGAAACTCTGCCAGGGAAGAAAACATCCAAAATCTTGTTCTAAAGCTTGCACGGGGGTCTGCAAAGAGTTTGGCAAGAATGAAAGGTAGTTGTCCAAAACTCGTTCTTTTCCAATATAATAACCATGGAAAAGGCAGGAGAGTGGTAAAGTACTGTTTTCTCTAAGTCTGAAGGCTGCCCACATTGTGCCTGTGTGCTGCAGCTTGCATCTTCGCCTTTGGGAAGCTGCCGCTCGCCGATTCTCCCGGAGGCGAAGAAGCGGCTTCTTCGCACACAGAGCATTGTGGCGAGCGCAGGGAGCTCCTGAGAGCGGTTTGTGCCGAAAGAAGCCCGGGACCGGCACTTAGCTTCGGAGAGCTGCGTATCTGCGTCTTCTGCGTGTCTTGCCGCTCTACACTCAGCCAAAAGCTTTTCCACCATATCTTGCAAGGAGAAACTCTGCCAGGAAAGAAAACATCCAAAATCTTGTTCTAAAGCTTGCACGGGGGTCTGCAAAGAGTTTGGCAAGAATGAAAGGTAGTTGTCCAAAACTCGTTCTTTTCCAATAGAATAACCATGGAAAAGGCAGGAGAGTGGTAAAGTACTGTTTTCTCTAAGTCTGAAGGCTGCCCACACTGTGCCTGTGTGCTGCAGCTTGCATCTTCGCCTTTGGGAAGCTGCCGCTCGCCGATTCTCCCGCAGGCGAAGAAGCGGCTTCTTCGCACACAGAGCATTGTGGCGAGCGCAGGGAGCTCCTGAGAGCGGTTTGTGCCGAAAGAAGCCCGGGACCGGCACTTAGCTTCGGAGAGCTGCGTATCTGCGTCTTCTGCGTGTCTTGCCGCTCTACACTCAGCAAAAAGCTTTTCCACCATATCTTGCAAGGAGAAACTCTGCCAGGAAAGAAAACATCCAAAATCTTGTTCTAAAGCTTGCACGGGGGTCTGCAAAGAGTTTGGCAAGAATGAAAGGTAGTTGTCCAAAACTCGTTCTTTTCCAATAGAATAACCATGGAAAAGGCAGGAGAGTGGTAAAGTACTGTTTTCTCTAAGTCTGAAGGCTGCCCACACTGTGCCTGTGTGCTGCAGCTTGCATCTTCGCCTTTGGGAAGCTGCCGCTCGCCGATTCTCCCGCAGGCGAAGAAGCGGCTTCTTCGCACACAGAGCATTGTGGCGAGCGCAGGGAGCTCCTGAGAGCGGTTTGTGCCGAAAGAAGCCCGGGACCGGCACTTAGCTTCGGAGAGCTGCGTATCTGCGTCTTCTGCGTGTCTTGCCGCTCTACACTCAGCCAAAAGCTTTTCCACCATATCTTGCAAGGAGAAACTCTGCCAGGAAAGAAAACATCCAAAATCTTGTTCTAAAGCTTGCACGGAGGTCTGCAAAGAGTTTGTCAAGAATGAAAGGTAGTTGTCCAAAACTCGTTCTTTTCCAATAGAATAACCATGGAAAAGGCAGGAGAGTGGTAAAGTACTGTTTTCTCTAAGTCTGAAGGCTGCCCACACTGTGCCTGCGTGCTGCAGCTTGCATCTTCGCCTTTGGGAAGCTGCCGCTCGCCGATTCTCCCGGAGGCGAAGAAGCGGCTTCTTCGCACACAGAGCATTGTGGCGAGCGCAGGGAGCTCCTGAGAGCGGTTTGTGCCGAAAGAAGCCCGGGACCGGCACTTAGCTTCGGAGAGCTGCGTATCTGCGTCTTCTGCGTGTCTTGCCGCTCTACACTCAGCAAAAAGCTTTTCCACCATATCTTGCAAGGAGAAACTCTGCCAAGAAAGAAAACATCCAAAATCTTGTTCTAAAGCTTGCACGGGGGTCTGCAAAGAGTTTGGCAAGAATGAAAGGTAGTTGTCCAAAACTCGTTCTTTTCCAATAGAATAACCATGGAAAAGGCAGGAGAGTGGTAAAGTACTGTTTTCTCTAAGTCTGAATGCTGCCCACACTGTGCCTGTGTGCTGCAGCTTGCATCTTCGCCTTTGGGAAGCTGCCGCTCGCCGATTCTCCCGCAGGCGAAGAAGCGGCTTCTTCGCACACAGAGCATTGTGGCGAGCGCAGGGAGCTCCTGAGAGCGGTTTGTGCCGAAAGAAGCCCGGGACCGGCACTTAGCTTCGGAGAGCTGCGTATCTGCGTCTTCTGCGTGTCTTGCCGCTCTACACTCAGCAAAAAGCTTTTCCACCATATCTTGCAAGGAGAAACTCTGCCAGGAAAGAAAACATCCAAAATCTTGTTCTAAAGCTTGCACGGGGGTCTGCAAAGAGTTTGGCAAGAATGAAAGGTAGTTGTCCAAAACTCGTTCTTTTCCAATAGAATAAACATGGATAAGGCAGGAGAGTGGTAAAGTACTGTTTTCTCTAAGTCTGAAGGCTGCCCACACTGTGCCTGTGTGCTGCAGCTTGCATCTTCGCCTTTGGGAAGCTGCCGCTCGCCGATTCTCCCGGAGGCGAAGAAGCGGCTTCTTCACACACAGAGCATTGTGGCGAGCGCGGGGAGCTCCTGAGAGCGGTTTGTGCCGAAAGAAGCCCAGGACCGGCACTTAGCTTCGGAGAGCTGCGTATCTGTGTCTTCTGCGTGTCTTGCCGCTCAACACTCAGCCAAAAGCTTTTTCACCATATCTTGCAAGGAGAAACTCTGCCAGGGAAGAAAACATCCAAAATCTTGTTCTAAAGCTTGCACGGGGGTCTGCAAAGAGTTTGGCAAGAATGAAAGGTAGTTGTCCAAAACTCGTTCTTTTCCAATAGAATAACCATGGAAAAGGCAGGAGAGTGGTAAAGTACTGTTTTCTCTAAGTCTGAAGGCTGCCCACATTGTGCCTGTGTGCTGCAGCTTGCATCTTCGCCTTTGGGAAGCTGCCGCACGCCGATTCTCCCGCAGGCGAAGAAGCGGCTTCTTCGCACACAGAGCATTGTGGCGAGCGCAGGGAGCTCCTGAGAGCGGTTTGTGCCGAAAGAAGCCCGGGACCGGCACTTAGCTTCGGAGAGCTGCGTATCTGCGTCTTCTGCGTGTCTTGCCGCTCTACACTCAGCCAAAAGCTTTTCCACCATATCTTGCAAGGAGAAACTCTGCCAGGAAAGAAAACATCCAAAATCTTGTTCTAAAGCTTGCACGGAGGTCTGCAAAGAGTTTGGCAAGAATGAAAGGTAGTTGTCCAAAACTCGTTCTTTTCCAATAGAATAACCATGGAAAAGGCAGGAGAGTGGTAAAGTACTGTTTTCTCTAAGTCTGAATGCTGCCCACACTGTGCCTGTGTGCTGCAGCTTGCATCTTCGCCTTTGGGAAGCTGCCGCTCGCCGATTCTCCCGCAGGCGAAGAAGCGGCTTCTTCGCACACAGAGCATTGTGGCGAGCGCAGGGAGCTCCTGAGAGCGGTTTGTGCCGAAAGAAGCCCGGGACCGGCACTTAGCTTCGGAGAGCTGCGTATCTGCGTCTTCTGCGTGTCTTGCCGCTCTACACTCAGCCAAAAGCTTTTCCACCATATCTTGCAAGGAGAAACTCTGCCAGGAAAGAAAACATCCAAAATCTTGTTCTAAAGCTTGCACGGGGGTCTGCAAAGAGTTTGTCAAGAATGAAAGGTAGTTGTCCAAAACTCGTTCTTTTCCAATAGAATAACCATGGAAAAGGCAGGAGAGTGGTAAAGTACTGTTTTCTCTAAGTCTGAAGGCTGCCCACACTGTGCCTGCGTGCTGCAGCTTGCATCTTCGCCTTTGGGAAGCTGCCGCTCGCCGATTCTCCCGGAGGCGAAGAAGCGGCTTCTTCGCACACAGAGCATTGTGGCGAGCGCAGGGAGCTCCTGAGAGCGGTTTGTGCCGAAAGAAGCCCGGGACCGGCACTTAGCTTCGGAGAGCTGCGTATCTGCGTCTTCTGCGTGTCTTGCCGCTCTACACTCAGCAAAAAGCTTTTCCACCATATCTTGCAAGGAGAAACTCTGCCAGGAAAGAAAACATCCAAAATCTTGTTCTAAAGCTTGCACGGGGGTCTGCAAAGAGTTTGGCAAGAATGAAAGGTAGTTGTCCAAAACTCGTTCTTTTCCAATAGAATAACCATGGAAAAGGCAGGAGAGTGGTAAAGTACTGTTTTCTCTAAGTCTGAAGGCTGCCCACACTGTGCCTGTGTGCTGCAGCTTGCATCTTCGCCTTTGGGAAGCTGCCGCTCGCCGATTCTCCCGGAGGCGAAGAAGCGGCTTCTTCGCACACAGAGCATTGTGGCGAGCGCAGGGAGCTCCTGAGAGCGGTTTGTGCCGAAAGAAGCCCGGGACCGGCACTTAGCTTCGGAGAGCTGCGTATCTGCGTCTTCTGCGTGTCTTGCCGCTCTACACTCAGCAAAAAGCTTTTCCACCATATCTTGCAAGGAGAAACTCTGCCAGGAAAGAAAACATCCAAAATCTTGTTCTAAAGCTTGCACGGGGGTCTGCAAAGAGTTTGGCAAGAATGAAAGGTAGTTGTCCAAAACTCGTTCTTTTCCAATAGAATAAACATGGATAAGGCAGGAGAGTGGTAAAGTACTGTTTTCTCTAAGTCTGAAGGCTGCCCACACTGTGCCTGTGTGCTGCAGCTTGCATCTTCGCCTTTGGGAAGCTGCCGCTCGCCGATTCTCCCGGAGGCGAAGAAGCGGCTTCTTCACACACAGAGCATTGTGGCGAGCGCGGGGAGCTCCTGAGAGCGGTTTGTGCCGAAAGAAGCCCAGGACCGGCACTTAGCTTCGGAGAGCTGCGTATCTGTATCTTCTGCGTGTCTTGCCGCTCAACACTCAGCCAAAAGCTTTTTCACCATATCTTGCAAGGAGAAACTCTGCCAGGGAAGAAAACATCCAAAATCTTGTTCTAAAGCTTGCACGCAGGTCTGCAAAGAGTTTGGCAAGAATGAAAGGTAGTTGTCCAAAACTCGTTCTTTTCCAATAGAATAACCATGGAAAAGGCAGGAGAGTGGTAAAGTACTGTTTTCTCTAAGTCTGAAGGCTGCCCACATTGTGCCTGTGTGCTGCAGCTTGCATCTTCGCCTTTGGGAAGCTGCCGCACGCCGATTCTCCCGCAGGCGAAGAAGCGGCTTCTTCGCACACAGAGCATTGTGGCGAGCGCAGGGAGCTCCTGAGAGCGGTTTGTGCCGAAAGAAGCCCGGGACCGGCACTTAGCTTCGGAGAGCTGCGTATCTGCGTCTTCTGCGTGTCTTGCCGCTCTACACTCAGCAAAAAGCTTTTCCACCATATCTTGCAAGGAGAAACTCTGCCAGGAAAGAAAACATCCAAAATCTTGTTCTAAAGCTTGCACGGAGGTCTGCAAAGAGTTTGGCAAGAATGAAAGGTAGTTGTCCAAAACTCGTTCTTTTCCAATAGAATAACCATGGAAAAGGCAGGAGAGTGGTAAAGTACTGTTTTCTCTAAGTCTGAAGGCTGCCCACACTGTGCCTGTGTGCTGCAGCTTGCATCTTCGCCTTTGGGAAGCTGCCGCTCGCCGATTCTCCCGGAGGCGAAGAAGCGGCTTCTTCGCACACAGAGCATTGTGGCGAGCGCAGGGAGCTCCTGAGAGCGGTTTGTGCCGAAAGAAGCCCGGGACCGGCACTTAGCTTCGGAGAGCTGCGTATCTGCGTCTTCTGCGTGTCTTGCCGCTCTACACTCAGCCAAAAGCTTTTCCACCATATCTTGCAAGGAGAAACTCTGCCAGGAAAGAAAACATCCAAAATCTTGTTCTAAAGCTTGCACGGGGGTCTGCAAAGAGTTTGGCAAGAATGAAAGGTAGTTGTCCAAAACTCGTTCTTTTCCAATAGAATAACCATGGAAAAGGCAGGAGAGTGGTAAAGTACTGTTTTCTCTAAGTCTGAAGGCTGCCCACACTGTGCCTGTGTGCTGCAGCTTGCATCTTCGCCTTTGGGAAGCTGCCGCTCGCCGATTCTCCCGGAGGCGAAGAAGCGGCTTCTTCGCACACAGAGCATTGTGGCGAGCGCGGGGAGCTCCTGAGAGCGGTTTGTGCCGAAAGAAGCCCGGGACCGGCACTTAGCTTCGGAGAGCTGCGTATCTGCGTCTTCTGCGTGTCTTGCCGCTCTACACTCAGCAAAAAGGTTTTCCACCATATCTTGCAAGAAGAAACTCTGCCAGGAAAGAAAACATCCAAAATCTGGTTCTAAAGCTTGCACGGGGGTCTGCAAAGAGTTTGGCAAGAATGAAAGGTAGTTGTCCAAAACTCGTTCTTTTCCAATAGAATAACCATGGATAAGGCAGGAGAGTGGTAAAGTACTGTTTTCTCTAAGTCTGAAGGCTGCCCACACTGTGCCTGTGTGCTGCAGCTTGCATCTTCGCCTTTGGGAAGCTGCCGCTCGCCGATTCTCCCGCAGGCGAAGAAGCGGCTTCTTCACACACAGAGCATTGTGGCGAGCGCAGGGAGCTCCTGAGAGCGGTTTGTGCCGAAAGAAGCCCGGCACCGGCACTTAGCTTCGGAGAGCTGCGTATCTGCGTCTTCTGCGTGTCTTGCCGCTCAACACTCAGCCAAAAGCTTTTTCACCATATCTTGCAAGGAGAAACTCTGCCAGGGAAGAAAACATCCAAAATCTTGTTCTAAAGCTTGCACGGAGGTCTGCAAAGAGTTTGGCAAGAATGAAAGGTAGTTGTCCAAAACTCGTTCTTTTCCAATATAATAACCATGGATAAGGCAGGAGAGTGGTAAAGTACTGTTTTCTCTAAGTCTGAAGGCTGCCCACATTGTGCCTGTGTGCTGCAGCTTGCATCTTCGCCTTTGGGAAGCTGCCGCTCGCCGATTCTCCCGCAGGCGAAGAAGCGGCTTCTTCGCACACAGAGCATTGTGGCGAGCGCAGGGAGCTCCTGAGAGCGGTTTGTGCCGAAAGAAGCCCGGGACCGGCACTTAGCTTCGGAGAGCTGCGTATCTGCGTCTTCTGCGTGTCTTGCCGCTCTACACTCAGCAAAAAGCTTTTCCACCATATCTTGCAAGGAGAAACTCTGCCAGGAAAGAAAACATCCAAAATCTTGTTCTAAAGCTTGCACGGGGGTCTGCAAAGAGTTTGGCAAGAATGAAAGGTAGTTGTCCAAAACTCGTTCTTTTCCAATAGAATAACCATGGATAAGGCAGGAGAGTGGTAAAGTACTGTTTTCTCTAAGTCTGAAGGCTGCCCACACTGTGCCTGTGTGCTGCAGCTTGCATCTTCGCCTTTGGGAAGCTGCCGCTCGCCGATTCTCCCGCAGGCGAAGAAGCGGCTTCTTCGCACACAGAGCATTGTGGCGAGCGCAGGGAGCTCCTGAGAGCGGTTTGTGCCGAAAGAAGCCCGGGACCGGCACTTAGCTTCGGAGAGCTGCGTATCTGCGTCTTCTGCGTGTCTTGCCGCTCTACACTCAGCAAAAAGCTTTTCCACCATATCTTGCAAGGAGAAACTCTGCCAGGAAAGAAAACATCCAAAATCTTGTTCTAAAGCTTGCACGGGGGTCTGCAAAGAGTTTGGCAAGAATGAAAGGTAGTTGTCCAAAACTCGTTCTTTTCCAATAGAATAACCATGGAAAAGGCAGGAGAGTGGTAAAGTACTGTTTTCTCTAAGTCTGAAGGCTGCCCACACTGTGCCTGTGTGCTGCAGCTTGCATCTTCGCCTTTGGGAAGCTGCCGCTCGCCGATTCTCCCGCAGGCGAAGAAGCGGCTTCTTCGCACACAGAGCATTGTGGCGAGCGCAGGGAGCTCCTGAGAGCGGTTTGTGCCGAAAGAAGCCCGGGACCGGCACTTAGCTTCGGAGAGCTGCGTATCTGCGTCTTCTGCGTGTCTTGCCGCTCTACACTCAGCAAAAAGCTTTTCCACC